>NW_016173483.1:0-11874 GCF_001687245.7 Rhagoletis zephyria
ATTAGAAGGTTAACCAGAAAAAAGTACCAAGAAATAGCGCAAAGGTGAAGTTTAAGGGTAAGCGCCACGAAAAGCACTTGAAATGTAGTAAACTCGCAGTTGGGCTAGACAGGGCAAATCCTTTTTAATTGGCAACAACCAAACGAGGATTTGCGCATTAGTAGTACACGAAAGCTGGATCGAGAAGCGGAGGAAGTTGGGGGGGGGAGGGCGAGACTGACCGCCACTACAAATAAGGAAAGATTAAAAGAGTAAATATTACGTACATCTCATACAAGGGTGGAGATTGATAGCACTAAAGCAGTGAGTGAGCAACTATGTAAATGCTAGCAAGCGTCAAACGGGAAGTACTCTTGCAGCAGGGAAATAAAGCGAAATGTGCGAAAAGTGCATGAAGGGTAGATATGTGTATAAAGCAAGAACAGGTAAAAGGTAAATAAAACCAGCAGAAATTAAATGAATGCCGCACGTGTGGCAAGCGGGATATGTATGTTTGCTTGCTGGACGATTGTCTGTGCGATTGCTGTAAATTGCAATACCAGACAGCGGGTCTAGCTTCGGGAGAAGCTAAGCTCGTTTGCTGAAATTGCAAGAACTCTCTTTCGAGCATTCACTCCCTGCCCACCTCATCTCAAGGGAAAGCCGCTTGAAGTCACATGACACGTGTGGGTGGATTATGACGACGCTGACGATGACGACAAATTGCGAATTGTAACAAGTTTCTAGGTAAATAAATGTAACAAAAAACTGTCTAGCGCACTCAAAGAAGCTATGTATCGACGGCACTTTGGCAACTCATATCTCAAAACATTTTCAAACTACAATCGGTAACAAAAAAACTCTCTATTAATAACAAAATATTTTTTTAGTGACTTTTTGATTTGAATATGAAAGATTAAGGCTCTTTTAGTTCAATAAAAATAAAATATAATTAATCATAATATTTTAAGGCTTGGTTTGAATTAAGAGTCGATATATGTACGTTAAGGTGGTCCAAAAATTTATGTGAAAAAGTTAAGTTCGAATTTTAATGCTCGCACCCCATATGATTGTTTTATATCGAAAAATTAGCCTCTGTTTTTTTTCGAAATCCACAAAATATTTAGAGGTCGCTCAAAACGCTCAAACATTTTCAAGTATTTTATATGGAAAAAATAGATTTTTCGTGGAAATGGTATAGAATTCTAGAAAATATTTTTCGGTCGGTTTCGGTATTAAAAAATGGTTAAATAAACAATTAAAAATTGTAATTGGAAGTCTCCTGAAGAGAAAAACAGTTTTTCGATTGCAAAATATTAATTTCTAAGAATTCTATATCATTTCTATGGAACATTTTTATTTCCTATATCAAATACATGGAAAACTTTGAGCGCTTTGAGCGACCTCTAAACATTTTTAAATTACGAAATTAAAAAGCAGGGGCTATATTTTTTTTGATATCTTTAGAACAATCCTAGGGCGTGAGAGCATTAAAATTTCGACTACTTTTTTACCACCCTAATGTATGTACATGCGGCCAACGTCACTGCTTGCCAATGAACTTCAGTGTTGTTGGAGTGATTGTTTCTTGACTAATGTAGTCATCAGCTTAAGGACATACAGCAGCTAAAGGAGAAAGTTGAAGGACTGCCATGATACCGTTAGCCGTCCACCCACCCACTCACCCATAACAGACCGAATTACAGTTATGAGCACAAACTATTATTGGTGATGAAGATGTCACTAAGCAACCGTTTGCACTGCTAAGTAAAAGCAGCGTACGAATGCCCTCATATCCGCTCTATCGATAGCAACAAGAAATTGTTGATGATTAGATGAAGTGTGCACTTACATACTTACTTACGTACTTGCATATGTAGGTACTACGAGTACTAAGTACATTTAGTAGTTGTATCTGTGCCCGTTTCCAATCAACCTAACTACTTAGATCCCCTTGTAGCAACAAAACGAACTGCCTCCATTAACTAAACAACTGTCAAAGAGAATAAGGCAGACTGCGACGTTTGAGGAAAATACCAGCGTAACAGAGTGCGTCTAGTGCGGCCTGCCTAATTGATGGCTGAAATGCAGTAGTTGCATTGGTATACAGTCACTATGGAGCACAGAATAAATACCTACCACACCTGCTGTGGCGTTGCAACTCCAAGTTTTGTATCTACCTACTCCCTTTTAAATTTTTTTTCTATGTCCGCACAATACGTCAACTGATTGCTTACTTGTACGACATGCGTTTGTGCCACACTTGCTTCAATCATCAATCCAACACATCATTCCCCTCTGCAGCATTCATGCAAACCAAAGGCAGTTGCATGTTTTTGTGTGGTTGCAGCCAGTCCTGTTGCAAGTCCTTTTTGCAATGTCTACATATGGCCCGTCTGCCCACTTTTTAATGCTGCTGACTACGTCTCAGTGCACTTTATTCTAAGCCAGTCGATTTTTGAGTGGGGAAATAACATTATTTACAGCTCAACCTTGGCACTGAATGCCGAATTGCGGTTGGGGTGGAAAAGTCCAATGTTAGTGATGAGCATTTGAAATATAGCTGTGTATTCTGCTAATTGCTTTATGGGTTTTGCTGCCTAATGCAGAAAATATTTTCTTCCTTCGTCGTGTTGCTGTGATTTTGAATTTGTTAGCGAATGCCTTTTAGAAGGCTATGCGTTTTTGATGCAATGATTGTGTGCAAACAAATTTTTGATTGAGCGGAGTGTACAAGTTTCGAATGAACACTTTTAAGGAAATTGTTTTGTTTGAATTCATAAAATCTTTATGTTTGAAGAGAGTACTTGTTTTAAAATTTAGTAAATATTCTTGTAAAAAACATTCCAAACGGTAAAATTATAAGCGCCTCAGGAAATGCTTTCCCTAGTTGACCTTCTCTTTGGAAGCAGTATTAGAAGCCCTGCCGTTGAAGGGTAAATTCGACTTTGACTAGAAAGCCTTGAAAATCGGGCTATTTCATGCAAAAAAAGGAATAAAGAATGGAGCAAGGTGTGCCAATCGCTTAAAAATACCAAAAATAAAGGCTTCTTACACATTTTTTTTTCTTATTTGACTGACTGAAATAAAATAAAAGGACGATGTATATCTCGCTTCGTTTCTCTACCAGTGCTTAGTTTACCGTAACAGTTACAACTTTTATTATAAAATAGCTCCTTCAGAATTATTATTTTTCCTTTAATTTGATTAAATTTTCAAATACCAGTTATTTCTGATTTTAATTTTATAAATCCAACATAACAATTATTTTTGATTTTTATCTAAATAATCTGGAAATAACAGTTGTTGTTAATTTTTATATTATATGTGTTAGATAATAATTATAAAAATCAGTCAGTGACTTTTACTATTAAAAGTCATCAATATAAATCAGTCACTTAATTTTATTTTTTAAGTCATACTTATAAAAGCCATTTGTATAAGTCGGAGTAAACTTTTGTTCTCCAAAACTTTCTTAACTGTGAAAATGGATAATGACTTTTATACATATGACTTAAAAAATAAATGTCACTGACTGATTTTTATTAATGACTTTTATAAATAAAAGTCTTTAGTGACTGTCATCTATGACATACAATATGAAAAACAAACATAACTGTTATTTGCAGATTATTTAGATAAACATCAAAAATAATTGTTATTTTGGATTCATAACAAAAAAAATGTGTTTTTTTCTTTAATTTTGCATAAAATAAAAGAAAAATAATTTTAAAATTTGATCTCTGTGAAAAAGGAAATCGATTGGTAAGTACAACTTAGTTGTAGAACATTTCCTTCATAGCGAATTTTTCAATAACAGTTTTTATCAATTTATTACATAGAGGTATGTTGTTATGTTAGATAATATCCCACATGCTCGATTTTATCTACATCGCGGTAGCTATGACAGAAGTAATTCGACTAAAGATCGATTTTGTTGGCATTTATTTACAAACCGATTATCTCCAATCAGATATTAGTGGATCATAGTGTATCGAGACGTTCCCACAAATGAGGCCAATTTTATTGAACTTAGCTTTGATTCGAACTGTGGGAATTCGTTATCTTATGGGGCTGTATCCGGAGGCTGTTATAGTTGGATTGACCTTGCCTTGAAAGGGTCCGGACATTCCAGATGCATATCCGTAAATCGTAGTCGTAATGTGGTTTCCTTTGTAAGGAAAGAGATATATATTTCTCCAAGACAGGCGCTCTAGACTACAGTAAACCCTTAGGTCGGAGTGGTACCCTCATTTCCTCGTAACTCAAAACTACGCATGGGTTGGCTTTTGCGCCAACGGGGATGCAAGCGTGGGGATTGAGAATAGTAGAGCAACTGCATTGCCAGAAGAACGTACACGCCCTATTGGAATCACGCAGTATTGGTTCGAGTCATATACTTAGTGCAAATAGATGTATGTAATCAATACGGCCACGATATCTAATTAGCAGCGAAAACCATCGCATGAGTCATTCTAAAAAACTTATGTAAAACGAAACTCGTTTTTCAGCTGATTGAAAAAATGTAAGCGTTATTTAATTGAATTGAAACCTACTTAATTGCACATAGCCAATGTACGTAATGATGGCCAAATTGCTTTATGGTGTTGCTACTGCGAGAAGAAAGATTTTAAAATAAAATAAAATCAGAGGTCACATGCGATTTCTGACCAGGAACCCATGCACAAAGCAAATACAATAGGGCAATTCAACAAAACGCGTAAAGGCCTCGTAACCATTTAAACCTCGTAAACTTACTCAAAACAAGAAAATTTTTTCGAATTTTTTTACTTACATATTTTCTGACGAGTCTGACGGATATCTGCCGGATTGAGGGGAAATATCTAATGAAAATCTTATTCCATTTACTTCAATCTTGCTTATGCATACCTAATTTAATTAAATTTATTTTAAAATTCAGTTTATTTTCAATTAAATAAAGATTTCAGTACTTTTTTTTATTATTACCGGCCTTGCCCATCCTATCTTTGGATATGTTGAACCATTTTTAATTGACTCTTTCCCATGGTAACCTGCTGTTTTAGGTATATTCTCCAATGACAAATCTATTGGAAGAACAAAAGTTTTCGCCAAAATTAATATTTAAATAACAATCCTCATACTTTTAGAAACTTTACAGCTATTTTATTGTTATTTCACAGAACAAAAATTTTGTTTAATTTAGTTTTTGAATTTCTGGCGGTTCACACTTCTGAAAAAAAACTAAATAAAATTTCAGACAAGTCTGAAATCGTTTGGGCAAATAACTAAAACTCCCCGGTCATCTGTAAAACTTCCCTAAATAGCCAACTTTTTTATTCAGACGTTTGTGTCTGATATCAAAAAATGCCTGGCAATTTTGCTAGCAGAGTCGATTACAATTCAAATAAAAAATTCTATACGTAGCTATGTATGTATGTAAAAACAGGTAGGCATGTGTGTACCTATCATAGACTCAATACTACTGCATAAAAAGACTTGCCCGCAGGCCACCTACACCAACCAGAATAGACTCGCGTGCGAAGAATTGCGTGAGGAACGCGTGCGCATGCGCTTAAGGCTTATATGCGCACATACTCAGAAATCATTTAATATGCATATACTAATGTACGTATGTGTGTACATAAGTACACACAGTGTAGGCGAAAAGTATTGGCACAGCTGGTTTTTTTTTAAATATGTATATGCAACAACTTTTATTGTAATATTTTTCCGCCAATTTTTTATAAAAATATGGTTCATTCTACAAAAAAAAAACATAAAAATATAATTTCTAAACTTTGTGCAAATCTCGCCAAAATTCAACAAATTTGCATGCAAATTTTCAACTTTTTAATCAGATTTTTTAGAATTTTTTTGAGTTTTGAATTTTTCTTCCATAAAAAAAATCGAAAATACTTTATTTGGAAAAAATGCAAAACATCCCAAACAAAAAAAATTCTCCGAACCTGCATTTTTTAATGGGCTATAAAGCTGCATACTCAGGAAAACTCAGAAAACTCTGATTAAAAAGTTGAAAATTTGCATGAAAATTTATTGAATTTTCGCGAGTTTTGCATAAAAAGTTTAGAAATTTTATTTTTTTATGTTTTATTGTAGAATAAACCATATTTTTATAAAAACTTTGCGGAAAAATATTATAATAACAAATTGTGCAAAATTCGCTGTGCCAATATTTTTTTCGAGCAGTGTATGTATGTACGGGTAAGTAGCACACAAAAAATTTATTATTTTCCATCATTCGACCGCTTGACAGGCAATGCGTGCCTGCGATATGTACATGCGGCCAACGTCACTGCTTGCCAATGAACTTCAGTGTTGTTGGAGTGATTGTTTCTTGACTAATGTAGTCATCAGCTTAAGGACATACAGCAGCTAAAGGAGAAAGTTGAAGGACTGCCATGATACCGTTAGCCGTCCACCCACCCACTCACCCATAACAGACCGAATTACAGTTATGAGCACAAACTATTATTGGTGATGAAGATGTCACTAAGCAACCGTTTGCACTGCTAAGTAAAAGCAGCGTACGAATGCCCTCATATCCGCTCTATCGATAGCAACAAGAAATTGTTGATGATTAGATGAAGTGTGCACTTACATACTTACTTACGTACTTGCATATGTAGGTACTACGAGTACTAAGTACATTTAGTAGTTGTATCTGTGCCCGTTTCCAATCAACCTAACTACTTAGATCCCCTTGTAGCAACAAAACGAACTGCCTCCATTAACTAAACAACTGTCAAAGAGAATAAGGCAGACTGCGACGTTTGAGGAAAATACCAGCGTAACAGAGTGCGTCTAGTGCGGCCTGCCTAATTGATGGCTGAAATGCAGTAGTTGCATTGGTATACAGTCACTATGGAGCACAGAATAAATACCTACCACACCTGCTGTGGCGTTGCAACTCCAAGTTTTGTATCTACCTACTCCCTTTTAAATTTTTTTTCTATGTCCGCACAATACGTCAACTGATTGCTTACTTGTACGACATGCGTTTGTGCCACACTTGCTTCAATCATCAATCCAACACATCATTCCCCTCTGCAGCATTCATGCAAACCAAAGGCAGTTGCATGATTTTTGTGTGGTTGCAGCCAGTCCTGTTGCAAGTCCTTTTTGCAATGTCTACATATGGCCCGTCTGCCCACTTTTTAATGCTGCTGACTACGTCTCAGTGCACTTTATTCTAAGCCAGTCGATTTTTGAGTGGGGAAATAACATTATTTACAGCTCAACCTTGGCACTGAATGCCGAATTGCGGTTGGGGTGGAAAAGTCCAATGTTAGTGATGAGCATTTGAAATATAGCTGTGTATTCTGCTAATTGCTTTATGGGTTTTGCTGCCTAATGCAGAAAATATTTTCTTCCTTCGTCGTGTTGCTGTGATTTTGAATTTGTTAGCGAATGCCTTTTAGAAGGCTATGCGTTTTTGATGCAATGATTGTGTGCAAACAAATTTTTGATTGAGCGGAGTGTACAAGTTTCGAATGAACACTTTTAAGGAAATTGTTTTGTTTGAATTCATAAAATCTTTATGTTTGAAGAGAGTACTTGTTTTAAAATTTAGTAAATATTCTTGTAAAAAACATTCCAAACGGTAAAATTATAAGCGCCTCAGGAAATGCTTTCCCTAGTTGACCTTCTCTTTGGAAGCAGTATTAGAAGCCCTGCCGTTGAAGGGTAAATTCGACTTTGACTAGAAAGCCTCTGAAAATCGGGCTATTTCATGCAAAAAAAGGAATAAAGAATGGAGCAAGGTGTGCCAATCGCTTAAAAATACCAAAAATAAAGGCTTCTTACACATTTTTTTTTCTTATTTGACTGACTGAAATAAAATAAAAGGACGATGTATATCTCGCTTCGTTTCTCTACCAGTGCTTAGTTTACCGTAACAGTTACAACTTTTATTATAAAATAGCTCCTTCAGAATTATTATTTTTCCTTTAATTTGATTAAATTTTCAAATACCAGTTATTTCTGATTTTAATTTTATAAATCCAACATAACAATTATTTTTGATTTTTATCTAAATAATCTGGAAATAACAGTTGTTGTTAATTTTTATATTATATGTGTTAGATAATAATTATAAAAATCAGTCAGTGACTTTTACTATTAAAAGTCATCAATATAAATCAGTCACTTAATTTTATTTTTTAAGTCATACTTATAAAAGCCATTTGTATAAGTCGGAGTAAACTTTTGTTCTCCAAAACTTTCTTAACTGTGAAAATGGATAATGACTTTTATACATATGACTTAAAAAATAAATGTCACTGACTGATTTTTATTAATGACTTTTATAAATAAAAGTCTTTAGTGACTGTCATCTATGACATACAATATGAAAAACAAACATAACTGTTATTTGCAGATTATTTAGATAAACATCAAAAATAATTGTTATTTTGGATTCATAACAAAAAAAATGTGTTTTTTTCTTTAATTTTGCATAAAATAAAAGAAAAATAATTTTAAAATTTGATCTCTGTGAAAAAGGAAATCGATTGGTAAGTACAAAAAAATGGTTAAATAAATAATTGGGTATTATTACTGTGAATCTTCTATAGGGAAACAGAGTTTTCAGATCGAAAAATATAAATTTCGAAGAATTCTATACCATACCTACGAAAAGTTGTTTTTTCCCCATATAAAATACATGGAAAATTTTGAGCGCTTTCAGCGACCTCTAAAGATTTTTTTATTTCAAAATAAAAAATAGGGGTGTATTTTTTCGGTATATGTAGAACAAGCCTAGGGGGTGAGCGCATAAAATTTCCGACTTTACTTTTTCACATGTATTTTTGCACCACCCTAATGTACCTATTATTGAACAAAGCGCTTGTGTCTTCTGGCGATATCATTTAAATAAACGTGTTATTAAAAATATATTTATTTATTAACCAAAAAATTCTGCTTTTGGTATCTAATATATTCGATTAATTTTGAGGCGAAAAAGTTGTATGTATTTGCATTTGAAATTTGAAGAATAGTTTTAGAAATGCGAATGCATATAGGTTCAAGTAATATTTCTTTTCGAATTAAGGTCGTCAAAGTGCCGGCCCAAATGGGTTACCAATAATAATTAGCTGCTAACTTTTATGGTTATTAGCATTTTTTTGGAGGCGCTGCCAAAGTGGCTCTACCTTCTTGTCCCTACATTGTTGACTTTTAAAAATGCGCGCATGTAATTTTACATTGTACGTACGTATGTATGTATGGTATTTGACTGCACTTTTTTATGCCTCAGCAGTAAGGCTTCGACAGTTGCAGTAATATCTGCTGCTGAGCTCTGCTTTGATCTGTTGTAGGCAGTTAGCACAATTAAAGTCAGTCAGTCGCAGCTTATTAGCTGCTGAGTGGGTGATCACTTCAAGGCGGCAATGTGACCTTTCTTCGGACTGCATTAAAAGTAAGCATCGTATATACACCCATGCATACATGTTCGTAGTCAATTTTCGGACTGCATAACTGATGTTTGAGTTTGGTTTGAGCTGTGCTCTATGGTGCAGACCTGCAGTAGTGTGGCATGTATGTAGGTAGTAGCCATTTTTAGGCTGCTACAAATTCAAAATTCACTCATCCAGGTCTGCCGCTCAGTTGCTTGCTGCTCGTGTGTAATGTTAAGACAGCCTAATTTAAAAAATTTTTTTCCATTCTCTGTATCTTTTTCTATGTCCAGCCACTTGATTGATTGATTAGTGCTGGGTTGCTTCAAGAGACTGCAGCTCTTTGTTGCCGCTGTAATATACAACAGTTGGTGTTTTGTATAGGAATTTACCATGCGTTGGTATTGAACGTGGTTCTTCTTTTTATTTTACTGGAATTGGATTGTTCGTGCAAACTACTTAAAGTTGATTTTGATAAAAGTACTTCAAAATACTACTCTACTAGTACTTCGCATCCAATATTAGGGCGTATTCTTGTTTTCGTTCCAACCGACAATTTGAATTTTTGTTTAGAAAATGATAGGAAACTTATATTATTGAAAGCAACTAAAAACCGAGGTTCAACAAGTTCTGATTCATCCTCTGTCTGTGAGCAAAGCACAAGTTTAAAGTTTATTAAAACGTGACATAGCTGTTTTTAATGTTTTCGGCCACTTGACATCGAGGTCACACCCAAAAATTTGAACAATCATTGGATATAGCCATTCTATTAACTGACAAACCCGTTGAGCGATCAAAAATATCTTTCAGGCTAGCTGGCTCGGGTGTCTATAATTAGAGATTTGCCTAGATGGAAATTTGACTTCGTCAGAGTATTCAAGTAATGCACCTCTAAGAGTAACCGAACCAACTTCGATCTATAATAGAAACGGTATCACAAGCGCTGTATTGAGGCCCTCACTGGCGCATTAGTTTCATATCATATAAATAAATTATTCTGTTACAAGTAATAACAGGTCGTCTGCGTAAACAGTCCATAACCTCAGTCCTGCAGCTAGTTATCGAAGGACCAAAGTAGGGTAGAGGAACCACCTGGCTGTGGGAATCCTCTTAGAGAAATCGTTACTTATTTGGAATATTGCCTTCTTGATAGATCCATAGGCAGTTCGAGGTTTTATCGACGGCTAAGAAAACGCACAGAGCAACCTCGTTATACTCGAGAGCTTTTTCGGACTTACTAATTAAATTCTGTATGGCAAAGTCAGTTGATTTCTCTTTGACATAAGAAAATTGGGTATGGCGTGAACGAGTTGGAAATCAGAATTTACCCTCTATGTAGATCTAACGGTCTTTTCAAGAATTCAAGAATGAAGGAAGTTCAGATTTATGGCATAGGCGAGTTATAGGGTCGGTTGTCCGATTTAGGAATGAATATGACTGATACTTTCCTTCAAGTATGAATGTATTACCAAGTGTAACTTAAATTAATGCAGGCAAATACCATCGCCGCCTGCAGTTTTGCGTAGTTCAAAGGACTCTTCCGCTTACTGTACTGTGTTCGCATCAAGGATTAATATAGATCTTCTGCGACTTGCCAATCTGGGGAAACTAATATTCAGACGGGTAGGAGTCAACCAATCGTGTTCCAGCGAAAAACCGTGGAAAGGCATCTGGAGCAAGTAATTCAGATTCCGGAGTTTATAGTAGGAAATACTCGAACTTTCCCCTTTAGGAGTCCTACCCTTTTCACGAGCTTCTTTGTTAGAATTTTAATGCGGAGGGTTCCCTTTTTAAGCTTCTTATAAGTTGTTAGTAGCCAGTGATAGTAGCCCTACACCCGACTCACTGATGTGACCTTTTGATCTGCCGACAAGCTTTATGGCAAGTTTCCTCTTTGCATCTAATTTTCTGCGAAAGGGAACCAAAAGCTGTGTTGTCTTGAAAGGATTTGAGTAGGGCACCATTGAGATGATTCGCCACCAAATGCCAATTCATGTTTGTTCCCGGTATCTATCGGTATCGGTTTTATCTACTCTTAAATTGTTTAATTTATTTCTAATACTTAGAAGAATCATTCATCTTACGACGGTTGAAATGCCAATAAAAATTCCCAAAATTACTAGCGACCAGATAAAAACTTTGCACCGCTAACTATTGCTGGGAGCACAAGGGTAAAATTTCTGCTTTACGAGCGTAAAAAGAGAAAAACATCCAAAATTATGTGAAAATAAACCAAACGACTATGCCACAAATGGAACTCCAGCGCCAACAACATTAACCGCCACACAAAAAAGACTTAACCAACTATGTAGTACTCCTTCAAGCGACGCGCTGCTTATGACAACTCCAAAGAGAAGCATACTTTTGTGCGCCACCGAATTGTCGACGCAGTGATTACAACAGCTTCCTGCCAAGCCACACGGCCAACATGTGTTGGAAGGAGTAATCAGGGCGTCGTTTATTTGTTTTTACAACACCAACAACTGCGCGCGCTACGCAA
>NW_016173485.1:0-11872 GCF_001687245.7 Rhagoletis zephyria
ATGAAGCCTTCGGCATAGCCGAAGACAGCGCTGCTCTTACTTGTTATAGCTTGATAACTATACGTAAATTTCGACAACTAAGTTTCTGTGTATATAAATTTCAACAACTCGATAAACATTGATGAATTTGAATATTTCGATACGTTGCAGTAACTCAATAAGTAACTCGATCAATCTCGATAGCTATAAACTTAGCTGATTCAATAAATTTCGGTTTTAGACTTTATTGTTTTAACAAGAAACATATATATTTTTAATTTTATTTAATTTTTAGTATCTTATTAATTTTTTTTAATTTTTTTTATTGTCTTTCTTATAAAAAGATAATTTAAATTGTAAGTACTATTTCCTTATTTTTTGATTACATTTTCTTCTTTTTCTAATTTTATTTTCTTTTATTTATTAATTTTTATTGTTTTGAAAATGAAAAATGTATTTTTTTTAATTTAATTTAATTTTTAAACAACTTATTGCTAAAAGGCGATCAGCATAACACTAACACCTCCTTGTCAGCAGATCTTTCAATTACTATTTCGAAAGACTGTGGTGAGTTGAAAGACAGTTGCCAGAATTACCCTGTTATTTGAGCATAGAGTAAAATCTTTTTCTCTCCGATCGTCACCCTGTGATCATTAATACAGAAAACGTACAGAAAGTTTAAAAGAGCTTAGGTCGGAGGCCTTCAAAGCGCTGATGGGTGCCGTCTCTCCCGCGTGCAGAGCTTTTTAAAGCTTTCTTTACACTCTAGACTGGTGAAGAGCTTTAAATCATGAGCAGAGATAAACCTTTCAAGCTTTCTATAGATTTTAACTAGGCATAACAGGAAGCTAGTATCCTTACAGGACACTGTAGACTGAAATCGGGATCTGTATAGATAGGAAAAATGGTCAAAAGATTATTTTTTTGGTATTGCGATCTCATCATGGACATTCCAATATATATTATTATTGAGTGTGATGCCGTCTGCAGAATACTGAGAGAAGTCTAGCCACAATCTGGGCAACAGGTTCAGCACATTCACGCCTTGCCCCGAAGGCGCTGCTTAACTCTCCAAAGGATTTAGGTTTAGAAGAAGTGTTGTGAAGAGTACGACTCTAAAAGGCGTCTTTTACATTTAAAAGAGAAATATTTACATTTTACCGCTAGTTATCTCAATACCCCCAACATCTTCGTACAAGACTGCTTCAACCGAATATTTCGGAAGTAAAGCAGCGCGTGATCTATAGACCCAGAAGTCCGCCCGTGTGAGTCCATCCTGCTTTAAGATTTCTGATTATACAGGTGAGTTACTGTGGCAAATGTTCGTCAGAGCGCATAACTGAAATGGTGCCGTTCGAATGAATTACGCGAATTGCTCGCAAAAGCATACAAATTTAACATTCAACAACAATTAAAGCGCAAATTATCGAATGCGGCTAGCCAACACCAACAACAATAATACAAAATTGAAACCAACAGATCTGCACATTTTGCCAACAACAAATCACCGCATTTTATGTGACAGTTATTAATTATTATTACATGAAAAACTTGGGCAACCATTTTCGATTGCAGTTTTGTCGATGACGCTCGTTTACTGCAACTCCTAGTACTTAACTTAAAAGTAAAAAAAAAAAACAAAAAAAACGTGGGTCGGTCGGACACCATGGCCAGTATTTAAATTTTGATATATTTCATTTGCTGTTAACTGCCATGCAGAGGAGTGACTTTATGACAATCGACGGCCAAGCTGTGTCATTAGTCAAAATGTTATGCAAAAATTTCAACAACAAAAAAAAAAAATGCAGTAAAATTCGACGAAAAATCGGGCGCCCACGCAGGCAAGCAGACCACCGCCTAAAGGCAGTTCAACAAGCAACTATCTATGTAAGTGGTAAATATGGTGCAGAGACAACGCAGTGATGATTTTCGCTGGTGTTGCTGGGCTTCTTGTTGTTGTTGTTGTTGTTGCTGCTGTTGCATTAAATGCACTATGTATGTGTGTATGTATATGTAAGTAAATTGCTATTGCCGCTAAGCTAAAAAAATTGTTTTTAACAATATTTTGTAATACTTAATGACACTGCCCGAGAAGAGCGCGGAGGAAAACGAAGACATTTTACATGCAGAAATACAAGCATGCACCGTGTGTGTGTGTATGTGTGTGTGTGCGATTTGGTCGATTGTTGGCGGCATGACTGGTGTTGCGCATAATGACAGGTGTCAGCTGTCAAGCAGCAACTCCCAAATGCATTTTAGCAGCAGCGAAAAATTAATAATTTTTTATTTAAAGTGCTGCATTTTTTCCATCATTTTTTTTTTTTTTTTAAATTAGTCGCTTTGCAACTGCAGACATTGTGGCAGGCAAGTGCAGCAAGCAGCGTGTGGGCAATCATGTAAGCGACGAGAAGAAAACTTCATAATTTTATGAAACTGCAGGCAGCAGCTTAGCAAACAAAAAAAAATTAAATTAAAATTTTTTGTACTTCAACAACGCTCCAAAATTTATGGCTAGAAATATTTCTTAGCAAAAATTTGTATGTGCAGCACCTACTGGCAAACGCTTTGACAGCTTACGATNATTTTTTTTTTGTTAAATTAGTCGCTTTGCAACTGCAGACATTGTGGCAGGCAAGTGCAGCCAGCAGCGTGTGGGCAATCATGTAAGCGACGAGAAGAAAACTTCATAATTTTATGAAACTGCAGGCAGCAGCTTAGCAAACAAAAAAAAATTAAATTAAAATTTTTTGTACTTCAACAACGCTCCAAAATTTATGGCTAGAAATATTTCTTAGCAAAAATTTGTATGTGCAGCACCTACTGGCAAACGCTTTGACAGCTTACGATTATTTAATTAATAGGTAGCGCTGCTGTTCCGGCACTTAAAAATGAGGGCGGGCGGGCGTACGGTTGCTTTGCTCGGTTGCTCGTACAGCAGCCAGTGCGGCGGCGCAGCGGATGGACGAATGCATTTGGCAGCATTTAAGGAGACGACAACGAAAATAACATCTTAGCAAATAGTTTTTACGTTTTAAGTAATCAAGCGCTTTATTAGCTTATTACCAGCTTTGTTTCGCTGCCCACCTGTGACCAAACATATCTATTTACTTATTTACTTGTAGCTGCATTTGTAGGCAGCAACTTAAGCAAATCAGCTAAGCTTTGAGAAATTTCCAAGCTGCACTTATTTGGATTTTATTAAGACATTTGTTTGCTCAAGCAAAGTGTTGTGGTTTTCGAAAATATGGAGGTGACCAGGTTAGAGATTTAATGCCGTTGTTTCCCTTTTTTTGCTCTTCAAAATTTAGAAACGAAATCACTATTAGAAAGCGCTGAAATTGTTTGAAAAAGAACTGCTAAAAATATTCAATGAAAAAAGATTTTCGTGTTTTTATGGAAAGCGATTAATAAAAGCTAAGAAAAAAAATATTTGTACCAAAAATCGAATCTATACATATAATAAAATTTGTAATTGTAATTGTTATTATTAAAATTTATTTATTTCAGAATTTTTGTCTGTTTGTCTGTATGTTTGTACGCGCATCACTCGAAAACTAATGCCTGTAATCGAATGCAGTTTTCACCAATGTATTGCTGGAGGTCTAACTTAAAATATAGGAGAAAAAAAATTAGAGAGTTGCCACCTGCTTGAAAATTGCAGTCTAAGCAAATTGATAAAATAAATTAATTACTGCAATATGGTTGTCAAAAGAAAAAGGTATTAAAAGGCTCACAGCTGACAAAATTTTTGTAGAATTTTGCCACCTGTTTGAAAGTTTTAATTTAATTTAATTAAAAAAAAAAATTAAATATTGCAATGTAGGTATCAAGATAAAGAGTTTTAGGAAAGTCACCTGCCGAAGATATTTCTGAGGGGGGTTGCCACCTGTTTTAAAATTTGTATTAATTTTAATTGATATAATAAATGAAATATCATGAAACGGCCTGTCACCTATTTAAAAAAGTTAATTAAGTTAAATTGATAAGATAAGGTAAATACCGAATTAGTATACCTTTGAAGAAAGTGAATGAGGCCATGTGAGTTTTGGAAGGGAGTAACAACACAAAAATACTTTTAAACCGCCGGGTATTTGCTAGCTAAAAAATAACTTAGCTCCCCAGCCTCCAAATCTAATTTCAAGTCAAATGCATTAGTAACAAAAATGACTAAACCGATCACAAATATGCCCCCCACACAAGCAAGGAAGCGATTACAAGCTACATATTTACACTGCTGCAAGTTTTTCCCACCGACTTGCTCGTAGTTGGTTGCCTACATATTTCAGCATACACTGCTAGTAATAATAATAATACTTTTAGTAAATGCTATGTAATTATGGGCAATCATAAACTTTATATTGTAATCTTTTTCGAATGGTTTTCGTATGCTGGCTTTCGTATAACAGTAAAGCAAAAAAATAAAAATAATAAAAAAAACTTTAACAGATGCATTTTTGGTGCTGGACGTGGAAAACCAAAAAAAAAAATGCATTGCACTTTCGCTGACCGCATCTTCTATCTTGAACGCATATAGGTTTTAAATGAAAAGCAATGGCAATACATCACACTTGACTGCCTTGCCTTGCTGCTGAAAAACTTCTAAAATAATCTAAGCAAACAATTTTTTTTGCATGCATTTTATAAGAAAAGCAAAAAATCTCAGCAACCCATCAAAAATAAACGAAGTTACATTCAGCCTCGAATTTGTTCAGAAAACAACTTTTCAAATGAGTTACTTTTCTTGTAAATAATTCGGTATTTCCACTAGGCATTAAATGACAAATGGGCATTTCCGATCACTTTACCAGTGACACTGTGACATATTTAAAACATGTGAGTGTATATGGACATGGCAGTAAAATTTGCTTCCAAAAAAGCAAGATTGGTTGGAATACATAAATCAAAATTCGCAGTCGATTAATAAAAGTAAAAGCTTACATTGCATTTCAAGACGTTTTCTTTTTGTTTTTAATTTTGATGAAGTTACTAAGTCCAAGAATTCCGCATACATAACTTTGAAATTAAAAATATAATTCTTTGATGTTTGCCAAATATGGAATTAAATTTTATTTATTTGCCATTTTAAAGTCATATTTGAATATAAACTTTTAGTTAGTAGATATCATCATTCCATTTATGACGAAAGTGGTAACGAGAATAAGATAAATGTTACTTGGCAAACCGAAAACCGGAAACTAAATTTGTAACAGAGTTGAAATCTAGAACACATAGCCCCACATATGTACATATGTTTATATTTCCTGCTTCATATTACATACGTACGTACATACATACACCCGCCCTCAATCACACAGCTGAGGCAGACAGACAGTCATTCTCTTTCACTAAAGCCATTAACTTGACCGGTTGTTGTTTGTATGATGATACATAAATATGTATGTATGTATGCATGAACTTCGATTTAACGAATTCCGCTGGGGAAATGTCAAAATATTAAATAGCGGTAATTTATATACAGACTTGATGGATTGAATGACAGAAAAATATGATCAACTCAAATGAGTAAATGTATGCATGTAAGTAAACATGTAAGCAATTTATGCGCTGTAATTTCAAGCTTTTTAAATTGGAGCTACTGAGATTTCACAAGACAAAAATAAAAGATTTTATAATTGAAAACACGCAATAAATATTAATGAAATTTGAAACCAAATGAAATTCCGTAAAAAAAAAGAAATATGTAATTAAAAATTTCTTAACCAGAAAATTTATTTATTTGTACCTTTTGAAACATATATCTATATCATTAATTTTTACATTTAAATTATTGTTGTTTCTCTACAAAAATTCTAATTTATAACAGCCTCAAAAACTCAATCAGATTGTTAAATAAATATTAACATATTTTTTTTTTTAATTTAACAATTTTTTTTTCAATATTTTATTTTAAGCTAATTTAGGAATTTATAAAGAATAGTTTTAATCAACAAAAAAAAAATAATAATTTAAAAGTTACATACAAGTTTTTAATTTGTAAGATTAAAAAGATTTTTTTGTTGATTTTACGTACATACATACTTACATATGTGCATACTATACATTTTTAGTCAAAATACTAGCAATAACTTAAAAATTTACTTAGAAAAAAAAATGAAACAATACAAAACAATTATTTGAATAAAAATAAATAAATTTATTTAAACCACAAACACCTAATTTTTATAAAATGTGTATCAATGTGTTCGGAAACTTAAAAATTCTTAATAGATTGAAACAATCTTAAGTTTTAAATATTTAGAAGTCAGAATTAAAGCTACATATATTTTTTTGTTCAAGTCAATAAAAATATTTTTATTGCCAATTTTTAGTACAAAATGCTCAATAAAAATATGAAAAATATTATTTTACAAAAAAAGTTTCCTCACCTAAATTGTTTTTGCATGCTTTCACTAAACTTTATATTAATGTAATAATAATAGATTGGCGCTTTCATATCAAAGATGAATTTATAATCTCATTTGGTTAATATTTAAAAAGCTTGTTTTAAAAATATATTTTTACGATTAACCAATTAAAATGTGTGTAACGTTTCCAAGGCCAGCCAATCTTTTTATCAAAACGCCAACTAAATTAAGTAACATATTTTTACAACCGCCTCAATCTCTTCTGTAAGTAGATATATTTTTTACCATCAGCTTAAAAGAAAAACCCATTTTAACATCAAGGTTTTGCGCATCGAGGGATTTTCGCTCATTCAAAAATTCACCAAATAAGGCAATGCTCATGATAATAATAATAATAAACATAAAAGAATGTTGATAATCTCAGTGAGTGGCAATTGCGCCACAGTTTACATAATAAAATTTTTTGGCAAAGTCAACAAAAAGAAAATTACACAAACTTCCATACACATAGACTCGTACCGCGGAGAGTACACAACAAACCAGCGCCTACACATTTACTCTTTTACATGCATGCTGCCCGCTATGTACGCCAACCAACACTTTCGTACTGCCAAAATGTGGTTTGGTCCCTCTGGTGTTTTCATTCTAACTTCTTTTGTTTATCTACATCTCATCTTCTACCCCTTTCACTAGTCGAAGTAAAGTTTACGCATTTTTGGCCATTGTTTTATTTTGTTTGTGTGCGGCCATGTGGCAGGATTTTTGGCAGCAAAAGTTGAGATTTATTTTTAATGTATGGCATAAATTAATAATGAAGTGCCAAAATTCGCAAAGTAAAGTGTTTTGGCACATTTACACTGATTTGCCTTGAGAGACTGGTTGAGGATTGTGTTCAGGTGATAATGTTGAAGAGACATAAGTAAAAGTGAAAAACACTGCTTAAAATAAATGTTTGTATTAATTTTTGCCAAGACCAGAAGAGCGCTGCAGTTTAAATGCCAGTCTTGCGTATGAAATTGATTGCTGAAAGACATTTTAGATTTAAGTTCTGGTACTGAAAGGACTCTAATTAAGGACGAACATGCTAGACATATTACATCCACTCTAGGACAGGAAAGAGGCAGATTCCTAGCTACAAAAAGTTGTCCGCAAGTCGGATAGTCACTTTCTCCCGGAAAAGAGAAAGGGGCAAATTACTAGAACCAGATAGACTAGAAAAGTTACACGTCTTCGAAGAGGTCAAACATCTAGGAGTAATCCTTGATGATAAGCTCTCATGGAATCCGCACCTAAACAAAACTATTCCAAAAGCCACGGCCCCTGTCTGGACCTACCAGAAACTAATGGTGTTGGAACTGGGGCATCACAGACCTAAACTGCCAAGGTGGATGTATGATGCCATCTCCAAACATATTCTAACTTATGCTCAACCCATTTGGTGGGAGAAGGTAGAAAAGAATTCCACGCAGGCCAAGCTCAGTAAGCTATAAAGCAGCTTATAAATCCTTCCACCCTCAGGGTTATAGAACAAGAAGACGGGCTGCGCACCAGCCTTGTGAACTTCACACAAAACTTCGAGGCTTTCTTTCTCTCGACAAGAACATCTGGGGCAACGAACGACATAAACCCCGGAAGGACATCCACATCTGGTATACATACTAACGGCTGCAATACTGACCACTGCGTCGGGGTAGAAGTTTATGGCATACAACCCAGACGACTGCTTTTCACCAGCATGGGGCAAGGTAACTCTGTCTTTCAGGTCCAGGTGCACGCCATTGAACTAAATATATCTGAGGCAGTATGTAGAGAGTGGGGCAAGTAACAAACACAACTACATACACTCGGAAAACAGAGCGGCGCTCTTCGTTCTTAAAGCACACGAGGTCACCTCAAAGCTGGTGTGGAATTTCCTTTAACTTTTCATAATTATCGCCTCCAGGAAACGGGTATGCATCATATGGATACTGGGACATAGTGCAGTCATCATAGGCAATGACGTATCAGATATTCTCGCCAAAAACAGGGGCTGCACAGCGATTCATATGCCCAGGACCTTTCACTGGCCTGTCATGGAGTTCCGTTTTATATCAACAAGGATAGCTAAAGAATTCTAAAGAAGCAGGGATCACACGATTTGTACATTTGTACAGATTTGTCCATTTTCATCGTTACAGAGTGGTGGTGTTTGGAAAGCTTTTACTGAGCTACACACATTCCCGGTAAAACTTCCTAGAAAACACCACTCTGTGATTGCCAAATGTAGAAATGTACAAAACGTGTGATCCCCGCTTAAGGGTGTAAGCCGTTTATGAAACTCCGGAGAGAGATGATACTTCAATCTATTATTAACTGAAGTGGTCTTGCTAAATTTCATTATTGGTCTTCTGGGGCTAAAGAAAGTAACGCGTAATAATAATATTTAGCTGCTTACACTTATGCTAAGTGTTTGGCCGAGCTACTCTGACTTGAGTTGTGCGTTTTGATGTTGTAACAAAAATGGAAGGACCTGCAGTTTTACGCCGCCTTCAAATCGTTTTTATGGCAAGCTTTTTCATCGCAGAAATACACAGCGAGTTAAGCCATTACCTGATGGGGAGCGACCGACTGGAGATTAAAATTTTGAAGCCCGCAGCGCGTGAAGAGCAAATACCACAAATGACATTGAGTGGTCATTTGAAATGTATAGGCATTTTTATTGGACATGCAATTTTAATATCGAAAAAATTTGCATATTTAGTTAAATTTTATATGTGGGCGAAAGCCATCAAGTAGCACACAGTCTTATGTGCTTCAACAATCATGAAAAAAAGTGCAAATACTCACATCAATGCAAAATGGCATTGCAAAAATATTATTATTGATAATTAAATCTAATTAAGTACACTTAACAAAACTTAGTGGTGCAATAAAGTGGTCGACTATTAATTTACCCAATGTCGTATAAACGAAATGACGAAGAAATGTGTAGAAATATATGTATGTGCAGACATATCTATTAGGGTAGTATTTAAAATATCAAAATCAAGAATTTAAAATATCAAAATCCTTTTATTTGCTTTTACGCACAAAATAAAGCCATCTACGAAACAAAAAAAAAAAAAAAACAAGTAAAGTATAAATTCGGGCGCAACCGAATTTTATAAACCCGTAGCAGATATCAAATATTGTCGTTCCAACTTTCTCGAAATTACCTTCGCATGCTAAGCAAGAGTCATTTTCTCGACTTTAAACTTTTTCGATAATATTCTGAGTTAGACTTAATGAATTTTGAGATTGAAACAAGTTTGATAGAAATCGATAAAGCGGTTACGAACGGTATTCGCTTCTTATTTTCGAAATTTACTGTTATATGGGAAGTGGGCGTAGTTATACCTCAGCTCGGCCCTAAGCAAGGCGCGCACCGAGTTTGGTTAGGATTGGTCAAGGGGCTACTGAGATTCAGAAGTTCATCTTAAGTGGGCGGAGTCACGCCCATTTTCTAAAAAATTCATAATAAAGTTATTCTGTATCGAAATTCTACTTCATTTACTAATTTTCAACAATTTAGACCTAATATTTACTGAAATATCGCCAGGGTTTGCAAAAATTTCCTTTTTCAATCGCAAAATTTCGAAAGAATGTTAACTTTGAACGGCTATAACACAGCGAGTTTATGAAATCAATAAGTTTCAGTAATATATCAAATTTGGCAGATTCAAAGTAAAATTTCTTTTCGAATTTTTGCGATTTTTTTTAAATTTAAATTTTTTCAAACCCTGGTTTGTTTACACAATTTATATTTTCATGGTTTCATGGTTTAGTTAGCACGTATGTAGACCAAAATAAAGGTATCGCTGTACAAAATTTAGATGTGGACCACCCTAATACATACAGACAGTCAATAAAGTTTAGATATAGCGACTTTTTTACAAAACAGGCAACTATTTTTTAAATATTTTATTTTTCGTAAATTTTTATAAAAATATGGTTGATTCTACAACAAAAACCACAAACATCAGAGTACCAAACATTGTGCGAAAAGAAAAGAAAATTCTGCAAAATTTCATTCAAATATTGCTCTTTTTACTAACGCGTTCTGCAAAAAGTGGAGTACGCAGTTTTTTAGCCCATTCAATTTTAGTATAATAAAATGCAATTATGAGGAAGCTAAGACTTACCATTGATTTTTGGCAATGTTTTTTTGGTTGAAGGTGTCGCACATTTTTTCCATATAAAAAAATTCTCGAACTGCGTACTCAACTTTTTTCTAAAGGGTGTAAATAAAAAGTGCAATATTTGGATGAAAATTTACCGAATTTTCTTGAATTTTGCATAAGGTTTGGAACTCTGATTTCTGTAGAATTAACCATATTTTTGTAAAAAATTAGCGAAAAATAAAATATTTAAAAAATTGCTGTCGGTATTGTAAAAAATTCGCTATACCTAAACTTTATTGACTGACTGTATTGTATTCAAGCACGTCAATATATACATAGGTACATGAATAAGTATGAATTTTATTGTCAAGCACACTTGACTAGCACACCAAGCATATTGAAATGTTAATTGAAATAAACAAATTAAACAATGTATAAATTAATTATTTCTTTGCCATAAATTAAGTATTTTTATGATGGAGTTAGGGTATGGATAGAATTTTTTAAAATATATAAATTACTATTTTTATTGCAATATGCTAGTATAAGCGTATACTTGCTGTTCGAGAAAGAGTTGTTGAAATTGGCTTTCGACTTAATTTTACGTTGGAGGTACATACCTGGAATGAGAAGAGAAAGTAAGCTGAATTAGTTTTCAATCTTAGCATAAATACTTCCTTAAAATATAAAAATTTTATTAATAGATAATCTGATATAGAAATTTGCATGTAGGTGCTCAGTAAGTAGTAAGGAATACACCATCGCAAGCCACCAAGAATTTCCCACCAAATCCAGAATTATTCCTTGTTACATAAGCAAATTTTCTCACGTAAATAAAAGAAAGATGGAAAACATAGATCACATGATGCAGTATGAGTATGATGTGATGTTATCACAACATGTACATAACTTGCTCAGAATTCTTTGTATAATCTAATTTGCTTTGATTCGATTTGCTTTTTCTTCGTCATTTGATTTATTTATACTATTTCCTTCGCTCTTTTGCCAATTCTGACTTTTCTACGCCATTTTTTTTTTTGCAAATTTAAATATATATTTCTCATTTTTGCACTGTCGTTTATTTACCAGTTAAAAAAAATATATATATTTTTTAATAGTTATTTATTAAATTTGATTAGCGATTCAGTTCGCGTTTCTGCGTATTTTTCACATTTGGCACAGAGCTGGCTAAAACTGTCAATGCCTTATCGCGCTTTGGCTGATTAATCGCCTACTCTTTGTTGGCCGGTATGCAAATATCGTACGCTGCGAAAAAGCAAAGCCTGGTCTGGTGTTGGGCATTGGACATTAGCTTCGTTCTGTGTGCTTCGCCTCTACTTAGAACTGCTATTTTAATTTGCAGAAAAATAAATATTGTCTACTTACCTC
>NW_016173486.1:0-11872 GCF_001687245.7 Rhagoletis zephyria
TTAGGTACAGCGTCTTTTCCATGTATAGAGCGCAACCAAGCCTTATTTCAGTATTTGCGTTTTTTTTATGAAAATATAATACCATTTACTTTTCTGATCTGATTTATATTACCCGATGAGCCACATAGACCCAGAAATGGAAATTGTTGAAGAATAGCCTATGTTGCGCAATGGGACGTTCCCTTATAGGCTGCGGCCAAAAGTATTAAGCATATTACCAATTCTTTAAAATTTTCCATATGTTCTCCTAGGTATGAAGAAATGAGTAAAATGGTATGGATTGGCAAAATTGTGAATACGAACCGATTTTTATGAAATTCGGGATACGTTCTGGTTTAACTAGAGAAACACAAATCTGAAATAACGTCAAAATCGGTTAATATTTACCTCTACCCACTTATAGAAATTGGTGGAAATGTAAAAAAAAATTTAAAAAAAATTATTTTTTCATCTTGTACATATTCACCTTGATGCGGCTGGGTTAGATGATGTGTTAAGTGATCTCATGTCATTTGATTTCGTGTCATGTGATATAATATTATTTGATGTCATGTTGGGATATTAAGTGTGGTGGTTTCATGTGTGATGAGGTAATGTATGGTGAGGCCAGCTGAGATAAGTTTAGGAGAGGGGCGGTGAGTTTGGATGTGGTGAGTTTAGTTGTGGTGGGTTAAAGTGTGGTGAATTAAGATGTGACAAGTTAAGGTGTGGTGATTACACAAGTGGTGAGTTTTCTCTGTAACTGTGTTTCTACATAAATCCACTTCTTTATAAAAACATTAGCTTAACCTTTTTTCTTTGTCTTTACTTTTATTCTTGTCCTCATCCTCATATTTTTTCATTTATTTACTTTTTTTTACTTTTATCCTTTTTCGTTTACATAGTTCATAAGTTCATTACAATGACTCCTTGGCACGAAATTGGTATGATAGTGGTTGCGTAATTCCAGTAGACTAACTTTTGAGAGAAGATATATTTTCGCCTGTCTGATTGCCGTCGTGACCTCTCATATTTTTTGTACCTCCATATCCCGTTTTTTTTCAAAGCTCTGCTCATCTGCTCATCTTACCAGTATATGCAGTTTTTTTTTTAATTTTCCATGGATATTTAATTTTTTAGCAAAAGAAGTACGCGACGTAAAAAACTGTGAAACTCAGAAAATAATCTGCACCTCTGATCAAACAAAAAAAAACTTTAAAATTTAACAGCAACTAAAGCAATGTCTTCAATTTGATGAAAACAATGGTGACAGTGATCGAAATGTGTCCCTAGTTTTACAATTGCGTGACAAGCAGAGCGATTGCTGCCGCAGTTAAGTCAGCCAGAAGCAAACAGGAGTTGAACAACAACCAAAGCAACAAAACAGCCACAAAAGAGCATTGAAAACAACAACAGCAATTCTGTACGCCCTAACAAGAAGAAAATTGCAGCAATTTTTCTGCGTGAATTTGCTGTTGTTTTTAGCTTCTCTTTTTTTTCGTCTCCACTTAAGCTGCCCTAAATAGCAACACACATGGGCGTACTTCAAACGTTTGCCAGCTAGTTTCCCATGCTCTTTATCGTTTATCAGCAAGGATGGCCTTTTGCAGTCACATTTGTGTGTGTGTGTGTGTGTGTGTGTGTGTGTGTGTGTGTGTGTGTGTGTGTGTGTGTGTGCGCGTGTGATATGTGAGTTTAACGCCGACGCCACCACCAACAACAACAACTTTTGCTATGGTCTGTTGCATACGATGCTCTTGTTAGCTGCGCTCTTTGCTTTATTACGAGCACTTTGGTTTCGCACATTTGCTCGTGCTTGCTGTTGTTGCTTTTGCTCTTGTTATTGTTGCCCAAAAGTGTAGTAAATTGTATGGCACTTAAGTCAGCTGTCGACAACAATATGCTATCGCTGTTGCTGCCACCGCGGCCACCGCTGCTGCTGTGGCTGCTGTCACTCCTTTGCGGCCAGTCATGTAATGCAACAATTTGCATATGAGCATATCGTTAAGTGTACAACAAAAACTATGTTGCACATCAGCAACGTCAATTTTTTCATTTCGCATAACACTTTTTATCTTTTTTTTCGTCTACCTTGCGCTGACTTTGATGAATGTTGGCGCGTTGGTTTTGTCAATTTTCCGCGAAAACGCGCGCGCATGCGCAAATCGGTTGTGCCGCATAGTCGAAAAAGCCATAGCGGCTGAGCGAAACAGATCTTGTAATGTCAACAACGAGTGCAGCATGTGAAATCTGCCGCTTAAAAGCAGTGAACGCTTGCTTGTTGTTCGCCAAAGTCTTGTGTACTGCGATGCAAAAGGGCCGATTATGTTTATTTACGGTCACAATATGTGAAATTAATGCGTCTCCTTTCTAGGCCAGCCGACAAACGACAGTTGTAGTAAGCATGTTGAAGACACACACATACGCACCCACCCACGTATACATACGCTGGCATGCATATTTTCGTAGCGTGTGTGTTATTGCTGTTGTTATGCTTATTAACGTTCTTAACTGTGGTATATATATGTACATATGCGCGCGCAATAATGCAAAACTTTTTATATAGACCCAATTGCTGCGCATGGAAATCGAGTTCGTTGCTTAAGTCTTTTGTTAGCATGGCAAATGCGCTAGTATGAAATTCTTCACAAGGGCAAAAATTCGTGTTGCTTGTTAGAAACATTACTTGGTAAAGATTTTGAAACGCAGCTCAAATTTGCAAAAAAAAAATCAATTTTCTATCATTTTTATGCACCATATATGTATTTCCTGATTGACAGCAATTGAGTCGAGAGCAGATGAGCTACTCCCTCTCTAATTAACCTTAAATGTATACGTGCTTCCTTAAAGCCCAACAGTTCGATCCGAAAGAAAGCAATGAAAGGAGCTAAGAAAAAGTTAATTTATTTTAAATATTTCGACGGATCCAACTAAACGGGTGCTATTTCAGTTAGTTACTATGTTAGACCATAAAAGAACAGCTTTCCTGGTAAACTCTTTCCTGTCATAAATAATGCTATGATCATCGCGATGGCCGGTATAATGAAGCGGCAAAAATATTTCGTTTGCTCCAATAATATCCAGGGCCAGAAAATTCTGGGTAATCACAAAAAAACAAAGTAAACAAAAATTTATTTATTTTAAATCTATTTTACTTAGTCAAGTACGAGGTGAGCATTATTATATACATATCGTATTTGGTAATTTTCCGTGTAGCTTCATAATTCCATCGGTACAGAAATTCTATTGTAGGCGAAAAGCTTGCCCAAGTGATTTAAAGCGGCTCTTCGGTCGCCCAATTTTTATCATTAAGATAGTTCTGTCGAGTCCGAAACATACCGAATTCAGATGTTGCAAGAACCAAGTTATACGGTAGATGCATTAAAATTCTCAAGTAGGTGTTGCAGTTTCGTAAATTCTTCTTCTAAGGAATTTCCATTAGGAAAGGGAAGTGACATAGATAATTTTCGCTGCTTTTATTTCTTCCTCACCACGGCAGCGGCTATAAAAGTCACTGGCCAGCAGACCCATTCTACTAGCATGCCTTCCCATTAAGCAATAGCTGGTTATAGTTCAACTGCAAGGCCCAAATAGAATGTTCTGCAAGAATCAGTGAGCCGGACCTTTTTTTGTCAAAGCTGGGACAGGTTTTTTGGATTTTAATTTTCCTTCGCGAAGAAGTGAGATTTAAGCAGATAGTTGTGGGTAGTTAAATTGAAAAACTAACCTACAAAAGACTTTCCTGCACTCTATCGCTATTTTGACGAAATAAGTCCAAAGTTTAGCCTGAGGGAAGCCCCTTCTTTAGATTTTCCGCGTACAACACCACCTTAACTCTCTTTTTGTTGATAGTCCAGGCCATCACAGATACCAAAAAAAAAAACTACCACAAGAGCTCGTCTCCTGTCAAGGTTTCGCTTTTGTTGATAATAAACAAATCAAGTATTTAAACAATTTTAGGCTTAAAATTTGTACTCACTAGAATAAATCGTAATGTTCTCTTTAATAACTATGGGAAGTTTTTTAATATAATGTTCATATAAGAGGCAATAGACGTTGTCATCAAAGTGTGCCACCAAAGTAAAAAAATGAAAGCATGCAGAATAGCTGTCACAGCTATTTTTTTATATTTTAGATTCTAGGATATTTTTCATTTTAATAATTTTAGATACCTCAAAACGTTAAAATTAAACGGTGAAAATGTTCTTGATAAAACGAACGAATGAAGTGTGCCACCAAATGAAAAAATTGCATTGCATAAAAGAGTACTATGATTTGAGAAACTAAAATTCCATTTTTACGATTTTTATTGGCACACTAAAAATTCGTTCCAAATGTGTTATAAACATGAAAAAAGTAATATATATATGCATAAATAATACTGTGTAAAAATCTTCCACGCCAATATATAACTACTTTTAAAATATATTACTTTTAAGTTAAGGTGTGCGATTAAACGTGATAGCTGACCGTGTATGGTGCTAACGGGCGTATATATTACAAACCGAGCTAGGGGTATATGAACCTGGTTCCCCATTCTCGCTCAGATTTTTATATGAACATACTATTGATTTATTTTTTATTTTAATCTGAGCTCTCGACACACTTTTAGTGAATTATGAAATCAGTTGTACTTTGCAATTAAAACGCATAGAGGAAATGATTTCATTTAATTTTCATGACGACACATTTCAAGCAAACTTGCCGAGGGCACTTGAAGATGCCTTACGTTGTGAAGCTATAAAAATTAGGTTTTTTTCACCCAATGGTCATTATTGTTATAAAAGTTGAGTTAAAGGCCTTAACTAAATGAAAGTGAGCGCAAAAAACCAGCCGTTTATAGTGTAGAAAAGCTTGCACGAAACAATAAAAGCAACACAAGAATCTCCTCGAGCAAAATGAAGCGCAATACAGCTAGCAGTAAGCAGCGAAAAAAAAAACATTAAAACGAGCGACATCATTAAGCAAGCTGATGACGGTCATTTACCACTCGCGGCACCATTTAAGTGATTTACTTACTTACCAGTTGTCGGGACGCATTGCGCCTACCGCTACCATCACAACTGCTACTTCTTTAGCCGCTGTTATGGTTTATGCTATAGTTTGTCATTTAACGCGACAACGACTGCGTGTGCAGCTTTTTTGCAACGCTCGCACTTTCCTAAGGCGACATAACGAACATTTAATTTAGCTACATTTTACGCCTGCCAAGCACGGCCACCAGGTGAGCTTCTCATCATCAGCATGGAGCTTCTACGAGTATACATATGTAACGTTGGTGCATACGCATGTACACGAATCAATTAGGGAGCGTGGTAAGGACACTTAAGGCTAAGCACACTAGGTATGCTCTAATTGCATTATAATTGTTTTATTTTGTTGTATTCAGTATTTAGTGTTCGCACGGCATGGTGCATCCAAGGAGCATTTTGTCACACGTGGCATAAAAACACCACATTAAATGAGCAGCAAATTTGCAAACAGCTTAAACAAAAAATTAATGGAGAGCTGTATAAATTAAAAATGTGGATTTTTTGTTGAAATATTTTAATTTCCTACGAGTGCTCCTAACGTGAAGTAGGGAGCGAATATCCCCAACGGCTGATCCTAATGATATGGAAAATGGTAGGGCTACAAGTGTGTAAGATATCCTAGTAGATATGCATACAAAAGGGCAATGCCCAATTCAAATAAGCCCAAAAGCTTGAAAAATTTCGATATTTCCGGAAATTCTGGAAAAAGTTTACGTGAAAAAACTCTGAGGCCCTCAATAAACCCCAGGTATTGAAAAAATCCCAAAAGTACCTTTATGGTCTAAAGGTGTACCAAAGGGACTCCGAGCGCCTCGAATAGGTGCAGAAACAAACTCGAATTGCTCCACAAAACACCAGAAAAAATCTGAGGAGCCAAGAAAAATGTTTAAAGGCCATGAGTAAGATACGAAAAAGGTTCCAAGTATCTTTAGAAGAGCAAAGTAGCACCCAAAAGTCGACCACAAAACTTCCTAAACATCCGACGAACCAAGAAAAATTCTAAAAAAATCTTGAAAAAGATATCGAATAAATACAAAAAACCTCCTTGCATACTGAGATGTTAAAAAGCGCCGTAAAAAAGTAATGAACAAATTCAGAATAGTACCTTAATATTCGAACAGGTTTTCAAAAAGGTTTGAAGCGTCTCTAAAACCACAAAATAAAACTTAAATAAACTTTAGTTATTCGAAATAATTCTTAAAAATTCCCGAGAGGAATCCGAAAGAAGTACCGAAAAAACTACACAAAGGTTTTCAATAAAATCCCTATAAGCCGCAAAAACAACCTAAAAAAGTATCGAAAAAATCCTAAGAGTCCAGAAAAACTCCGAGAACCACGCACAGCACCGAGTACTACCGAACGAATACTGGGGATACCGAATTAATCTCGAAGGATCGCGAATATATTGCGATTACCACCGGAAACGCCGAAAAATTGCGAAAAAAGCCTAGACAACTGTAAAAAAAAATTTTGGATGCCTTGAAAACGACAAAAAGTTCAAAAGTTTTTAATATGTTTAAAAGACAACCGAGAGTATTCCTAAGAGCTACGAACGAGTTCCAAAAATTTCTGAAAAATAGCGAACGTAGCCGAAAAAACCATGAAGTCCGAAAAAATACTTCCAAAAAAGTTCCGAAAATATCTCTAACAGTCCAGAAAAAGTCATAAAAGGTTCCAAAACAATGGAAAAAAGTTTACGAAATCTTCCCGAGAGACTAAAAAAAAGCAAAACGCATCGAAAAAGTTCCAAGGAATAACAAAAAATTCAGAAGAGTCCCATAAAATTCCGCAAGGGTCCCATAAACACACCGAAATATTCTTTTAAAAAAATACAATATACAATATTTTCCGAAAAAAAAATTAAAGGTCCCAAACAAGGCCAAGGGTCTCAAAAGCGCACCAAAAAATTATCGAAAAAATCCGGAAGAATACCTAAAAGAAGAGATTCCGAAAAATTCCAAAATTTCCAATAAAAATCTGAAATCAACTCAAAGAATACATAAGCCATCTAAAAAATATCTCTAAATGAAATCTATTAGAGTCTCTGAAAAAAGTCGTTTCATTTAATAACAATGCCTAAAAAGTAAAAATTGTTAGGTACTTTTGCTTAATTCCTCTAAATTGCAATATAAAAAAAGCCAAAATAATTTCTTGCTCAAAACATTAAAAATTCATCTTTACTTTGTGGTATGAAGTAACCATATTCTTCAATGTAAGGGAATAATATTAGTGGCAGCAAAAAAAGAAGGGTTCGAAAACTTTTTTCATAAAATCCTAAAGTAGCTTCAATCCACAATCTCATATCGATGGTTCTCTGCAATAATGGCACAACTTAAAATTTTTTTTTTTTTTTTTTTTGAGTTATATAACGGTCTAGGTTTATAAATCACCATATTTTTCTGTGGCAAATCGGCATATGCTTAGTTGTTGCGAACCCGGCAGAGCCGCAGTTTTGCCATTTGTCGCAAAACCGAAATAGCCAACTCTTCCTACTGAACTGAGGCATTTGTCTCACATTTATCGTGAATATTGGCATAAGTCAAAAACTTTCGATTGGTTAATGATGCTTTTATGTGAAATAACGATACTTTTCGTATTGTGCCGTATTTCGGCAATCAAAATTTTTTTCATTTAACTACTTAGTAGTTGTTACTTATTTCGCATATTTGCAGTCTGACACTTACTTGGTCTTTAGAAAAAGTCTTAATTTGAAAGCATAAAAATTATGCCTGCAGAATGACTGCAAATAATGCGGAATAACTACGTTGCAAGGCATATTATTGCTAACTTATGAAACACAAATTCTTTAATTGGCTCTACTGAGATATATGAAATTAATTAACAAGTTAATTAAAATTTTACCCTGCCGGCACCAAGGAGTTTTTTTAATTTCAAAATTTACATGTTAAAAGTCCGTGTTCAATAAAAAATATAGGCAAAGTACTTCGTCACACCTCAATAAATGAATAGCAACTTGTTCACCCAATTTACTCCAACTCGCTTCTATCCACTGGCATATCTTCTCACATGTCATATCATTTTTGCGAAATGAATAAACAACCTGTGCTAAGCTTGTGAAGCAACCCTCTATGTTTATGTATTTCGAAAATCCGCATTAGATATTTAAACAGGAACTTATTAAAAAAATATTAAAATAAAATAACTTAATTTTTTCACACACCGCCAGTAAGTCTGAGTTAACATTTTGAAGCCATAATTATTTAGAATTACACGCCGGACTGACATCACCTCCTTAATTTGAACATCGGTTTTTTTTTTCCTTACCACAATACAACGTAAATATGTGCAATCATATGTATAACTAATGGGTGACTGCAAACTTAATTTATGCGCATGCGCTGTAAAATATGCAAATTCCCATTCAATGCGAACTCATTTAAAACTTAGCATAACGAGCGCGCACCAAACATTATTAAAACAATTAACTCTACAAAAAATAAAAAATAAAATATCTTGTAGTTAAATCAACATAAAAAATTGTAAACTCATAATTTCAACAAATAAAGAAGACAAGATACATAGCTGTTAAAATGGTAATTATTGTAGAAAAATTGTATGCAAATAGAAGTGTACGTGCATACATTTAAATGAAAATATAAATGTAAGTACATATAAACATGCAGAAATTTATTTGAAACATTGTTGCAATGCGTAATACGACTTCCTTATTAATAGTGTTGTCGAGCATTTTGTCTAGACAAACTGGCAGCCATTTGAAACTGGAACTGCCCCAGCTAAGGCCGCATACACAACCGCTGTTGCTAATTGCATGCAGCTTTGAAACTAATGAGGAAATCATAACTCATTAAATGAGACATTTCATATGATTAAAGTTATTTCTGTGCATTTGCTGAGTCGGCTGTTTAGTTAAAAACTATTAAATGAAAAGTATTTTATCAGCAGCAACTTAGTGTTGAAAAGCACTGGCTGACAAACACTGAAAATATTTATTTTCGTTTTTTTATGCGTCCGCGTCTCAAAAAAGCGTATTTTCGACCGACAACTCGAGACTAGTCGCGTTGCATTTTTAGGACCTTATAACAAACCGTCATAAAGCAAATTTGCATAGGTTATGAACGTGACGTAAATCGAAAGGACCTCTTCCGAAATGTCACTTTCAGAAGATCACGCCAGTTAGAAAGTTAAATCGGTGGGGTACTTCGAATGACTCCATGGTTAAAGCTTATCGTCATGCTTCTTATAGCGTCTGTCGACCTTGCCGATAGAGTCGCTATAGCAAGGAATACGATCAGACTCAGTGACGTTGAGTGCCTAGCTGACTCCAGATTTGTATACTCTACTCAACTATTCTTGGAGTCTCCGACAAAAAGAAGCAAGAATTCGTGTTTCGACAGGCACCCTCACGGAATGCAAGTGTTGGACAAAGTAGTTGAAAGGAGTGCCGATGAACTTTTATATGGATCGATTGAAGTTGAACCGATTGTTCCTTGGAGGTATCTTCTGCAGGAAACTCTCTATCAACCTTCTTATTTAGGCTTCCACCTACAGATATACCACTATCAAGGCAAACGAAACTATCGTTAAGCAAGAAGCCAATTATTTTCTCAACTGCACGCAGTTAGAAAGGGAAGGACATCTCTGCGCTGATAGCCAAGCGGCTATTGACAGTACACTGTCTTTGTGTTATTCACGCGGTGGTGCTAAATATAGAACAGTATCCTTACTATAGCAGCTCTTTAGAAAACGACGAAGTTGAATTATCTCTGAACTTTCTTTTAAGCTACCCAGTGGGGAAGGTAGTAATGCATCTCTTGTCTAGTCGTTAAAGCCTAACATATCCAAGAAGTTGTGAGTGTCTCTCTGATGATACTGACCATAACGGCCGTCGGCATCGTAGGCAAGGCTGCGACATCGAGCGCCGTTGTTAGACCTAAGAAAACTAGGTGCTCAATTTGGACGTTCTAGAATTTTAGAAGGCTAAGATTTTATCCCCGTTTATACGTATCACTGAGTGCCTAGACTAGTCGCAGCTCTATTTTATTTTCCACCCTCTTTATGGAGATGGTAATTAGAAGGATGTACTGGTGAGCTTCTACGCGGATGTGTTGAAGCTTGATAAAAAAAAGGCCATTGGAGGAATATTTTGCAGCAAACTCAAATTTAGGCTTACCAGATTGCCGCAGTGTTTTCCAGGCAAAAGTAGCGCCCATTAACGATGAATGGCTGCTCAAAAGTCTGACGCTGATAAGGGAAGTAAATATCTACTTTGTTAGCTAAGGTCACTTGTATTGCGCTCAAATGTAGTAATTAAATGCCTGTTATCACTTTCAAAGGCATCTCATTATTTACTAGTTCTGATGGGTACCGATCCACAGCTTTCAGCAGTGCATGGCGGATGTGTTGAACCCGAAGACTTTTAAACAGATTGGCCTCTTTTCAGCTCAGCAAGCGCTGGTTTAAACCAGAACCATTATAGTTAATAGCGACACCACAAGATAGGTGGGTGCACAACACCCTGGGGGAAATCTCTTTCAACCTTTTCTATATTACAGAGTTAATTCTGTTCTCCCACAGTCATCAGTACTTTACGTAACTGGATGAAACTCACAGTTTTCCTGCATAAAGCTTAGAACTCAGAATTTTTTTCACTTGAAAAGGCACTTTGCTTTTTCTGTAAATTTTCTTGAAGAAACAACAATATACGAACATTATCTGTTGAGAGCTGCAAACTGATTTTTAGAAACTTTGATAGCAGAAAATTGCGTTTCCATTACTTGTGAATCATTTTATATGAGTTTTTCGTCTTTCTTGAGAGCTGAAAACAGCCCTTAAGAAACCAACCTTATATTCGGAAAATATGATTCCAAAGGGTATTGCAAGTATTCGGATCGATTTTTGAGATATCTTTTTTAAAGTACTTTAATCAGTCTTGCAGATTCTTTCGTATTTATTATCAGTATCGCTGTGGAAATTTCGAAAATAAAATACATATTTTTAACTATGTTTCATATATGCCTTCTAAATGAAATTTTAAGAATTCGGCATTCAAGCATTAGACCGATTTTCCCCACCTGCTGTTCCTTAAAAAACCAATCAAGTTATTGCTACTTTTCCAAGACTAAACCTTCAGGAATTTACACCTTTTTGAAAATGGCAAGAATAAATTCCTTGCCAAAATTCAACAACCGCTGATAAGAGAATATTTATCATCCAAGACCAACGATTCTTTTAATTGATCTACCAAAACTTCCCTAGTTAATATTAAATATATTAAACAAATCACAGCATTTCTTCATGATAAAGGCTGGTTAGTTACCTAAATTTTTAAGCACCAATTCAGAGGATAGAACGTAGTCATGTGATTCGTGATTATTTTTCTGTTTGATTTTTATTTATAAAATCCTAATTAGCTCTTACGAAAATGCTCTTCAGCTCTTCAATATATTACCTTCTATGCAGAAAGAGTTGGTATTTTTTCTCCGAAAAATATTCCACTTTTTTTCACTAGCTATCACTTGTCTTCATAAAGCCATAAGTACGTGTGAACGATAGAACTTAGAAAAAATATAATTTTGCACAACATTCTTTATTTGTACTTTTTCGCTAATTACACAGAAGTTCTACTTATACGAATTAACTGGAATATGATGTCATAATTTTTTTTCATAAATTACAAATAAACTGCAAGCTTTATTTTTTCAATCGTGATGAATTTCACACCTTCACCAGTTACACGCTTAACGCTTGTATACGTATATGTAGCTCATGTTCATATATATATTTTTGTATTTTCATGCATATGAGGAAAACAAACAGAAAATAAAATAGTAAAAAATCGCCTCCAAGTTATTCGCGTCTCATTGCAAAATGTATACAGT
>NW_016173487.1:0-434 GCF_001687245.7 Rhagoletis zephyria
TGAACGCCCCGTATTCCACTTTCGACCGGATAAAAGCAGTATACAGAACCTTGAGAGTATATGGGTCACGAAATTGACTACTGATTCGACGCACAAAGGCGAGCATAGCAAAGGAATTTGCAATAATGTAGTTAACATGAGTTTGGAACGTAAGTCTGGAATAAAAAAACACCTAGATCCTTTACTTCATTAACCTGATCTAAAACCGAGTTTGAAATACGGTATGATATGAGCAAGGGCTAATGGAGTTTACTAAAAGTAATCTTGGGATATTTTTATACCTTTCTTGAGCATGAAATGGTATTATAACTTTGGTCCGATGTTTGTAAGTACCAGAACAAAAAGAGATAGACCCATTAAAATGTATACTTATATGATCAGAACGTCGAGCTGAGTTGATTTATCCATGTCCGTCTGTCCGTCTGTCCGTCTGT
>NW_016173487.1:3973-11871 GCF_001687245.7 Rhagoletis zephyria
TGGGAAGACTACACGCCTGGGCTACGAGAAGTGGCCTAAATGTGAACCCAGCGAAGACAGAACTTATACTATTTACAAACAGACACAAACTACCACAATTCAAGCTACCATTGCTAGACGGCAATGCGCTCCCATTGTCCCCCAGCGCAAAGTATCTTGGAGTCGTGCTGGATAACAAACTTAACTGGAAAACCAATACCGTAGACAGAAGGCCTACATAGCATACTACACTTGCAAGAGAATCTTCAGTAGAAACTGGGGACTAAATCCTAAACTTGTGATGTGGATGTATACCGCGATCATAAGACCAATTCTAACATACGGCGCCTTGGTTTGGTGGCCCGGCCTAAGCAGACAATATAATGTCAGCAAGCTAAGAAGCATACAAAGGGCAGCAAGCGCAGGAGTAACAGGCGCACTAAGATCCTGCCCGGCAGAAGCTTTAAACGCCATCCTCAATTTAATTCCTATTGATCTCCACCTGAAAGAAGTGGCTATGAAATCGGCGGTCAGACTCAGAGAGTCGGGCCTTTGGAGGACTAGACACTTCGGACATGGGTTGATCATAAATCAAATGCAACTAAATAGGACGACAGATTATATGGTAGGCAATTTGGACTTCATCTGTAACGCGCAAGTGCTATTCCCATCCAGAAGGGACTGGAGAAGAGACCGAGTGGCCGACCGAGAAGAGATCTCTCTATACAACGATGGATCCAAGATGGATTGCGGTGTGGGAGCAGGTGTCTACTCCAAGGAACTAGGCGTGGCTCTGTCTCTACGGTTGGGAAATAATACAAGCATCTTCCAAGCGGAAGTCCTAGGGATCCTAGAAGCCTGCAAAATCCTAGGCAATAGGGTTGGACACAGCAGTAAAGCAACAATATACTCTGACAGCCAGGCGGCGCTATTGGCAATAGCGTCACCGGTTACCAAATCCAAGCTAGTTGGGGAATGCAAAGTAATATTGCGCTCAGTGTCTCAGTCAAATACCGTCTCTCTTGTCTGGGTTCCCGGACATAGGAACATAGAAGGCAATGAGAAGGCGGATGAGTTGGCGAAGGCAGGAGCCGGTTTGGATGAATCCCAGGCAGTGGCACTGGGTTGCCCTCTTGGAGTAGTCCAAAGAGAGATTACTACGCATTTCCTTGAACTGGCTAGACGCAGGTGGTCAGATATACAGACTTGTAGGATAGCGAGAAAACTATGGCCTGACTATAACAGGACGAAAACCTTGGACCTGCTTAGCAGATCAAGGCCAGAGGTATTTAGAATTTTAGCAACCATCACAGGCCACTGGCCCATAGGCAAACATGCGGCAAAAATAGGTCTACCCCATAATATGATTTGCCGCAGCTGTCAACTAGAAGATAGCGAAGAAAGTGTCCAGCATTTCCTGTGTGAATGTCCAGGCCTTTCGAACATTAGACACAAGACGTTAGGGAAGCATCTAATAGCTGAACTAACCGACCTATCAGGAGCTACCATTAGCGAAATCGGCAGATTCACTCGAGAGTCGAAATGGTTCGACCTAGCAACATAGGAAGTGCATATACAAGATATTTATCCCCCGCGAGAAGTGCATCAAAATGGCGCAATAATGCGCTAATTGTATCCTGGGCAGCGACTAGGAAGCACTGCAACCAACCAACCAAAAAGGACTCAACCCACTGCAGTAACATTGAATGAAAACCTAAATGGGCAAGTTTACCAACAAGGCTTTTGTGGGAGATCCTGTCAAATGCTTTAGAAAAGTCTGTATATATGGTGTCCACTTGGTTACCACTCTGAAAAGCGTTAAAACAATCATCAGAAAAAACCGCAAGATTAGTAATGGTAGACTTTCCAGAGACAAAACCATGCTAATTTGGACAAACATGTGGCTTAATGTTAAAAAATCGTTTTTCTTTCATAACACTCTCAAATAGTTTCGAAACAGTCGACAACTACGAGATCGGCCTATAATTACAGACATCACATTAATTACCGTTTTTGAAAACAGGAGTGACCGATGTAAGTTTCCATGCATCAGCAAAGACTCCTGAGGCAAGTGACTTGTTGTAAATAATTTTTAATGGTGTCACCAGTGAAGGGCAATTTTTCAATAGCACCACAGAAAAGCCATCCATGTCAGTCTGCATTGAGGGCTTCAGGCTTATAAAGCCTTTAATAATATCATCGTCAGATAGAACTAGATTGAAAGTAGAATAAATACTTCCCAAATCCTGTGTAAGTATATCCGAGAGGTCATCGTTCGATAAATCATCATCAGAGACGAAGTTCGATGAGAAAAAGTCAGCGAAAATGTTTGCAGCCTCTAAAATGCTATTAGCCTTGGCATCGTTATAGAAAACGGAAGTGGGAATCGTAGATACCTTTTTCCTAGATTTAACAAATTGCCAGAAACTTTTTGGATTATTTTTAATTTTAGCTTCGAAGCTATTAATATACTCCCTGTAGCGAGATTTGTTTAAACTGTCGAACTCATTTTTAAGCTTAGCGTACAGATCAAAGTATTTCTGTTCATTAGTTGACTTGAATTTTTTAAAGAACTTATTCCTCAAGTTCTTTAACTGTTTTAGTTTCTTCGAATACCAAGGAAACTTGTGAGACAAATTAGCATGAATTGGAGTGTGTTTTTTACAAAGATTAAACACCGTACTTTTAAACTGGTCAAAGCAACTAGCATAATGAATAATTTACTTGAATATTTTAATATGCATTTATTAAATAATGCAGAATCACTATCTCATGGTTTTGCAACCATAAAAGGATAAATAAATTAACGCAAGAGTCACCGCATTGTGATTGTTGTTACCCAAATAACGGAGCGATAAGAAAACACGTCCACACGGTTTGACGACTATTACGGATTTTTTTTTTGTGACCACTTTTGTGACAGCTACTTTTAGCCAAAGAATGAAACCGAAACCGAAACCGTTACCGTTACCGTTATTTTGACGTGAAAATGAACGAATCCGAAACCGATTCAAGCACAGGAACAGATTCCAATCGGTTCCGAGAAAGCTACAAAAAGAAGCTGCAGGATCTGGCAACCACAAACTTGCTTTTCTTCCGAAGCATAACTGTGCCGTTACACGTTCAAGAATTTGCTTTCAAGTGGCTCACACATACTGCTAATCGAAATTCATTTAAATTTACAGCTGTTACGTAGACTGCACACAACTTAACAGTCAATTTTCATTTCAAGACAACTTTAAATACTCGTCTCGATCCCATACATACATTTATCTTACACAAAATCTGACTGAATTCTGGAGTACTGGAACATACTAAATGTGATCAGCAGTTTGACTTGACTATCAAGTTGCCACAAGACTTGAAAGGATAAATTGATCTCAAGTGGAAGTTTAAGTTGTAAAAGTGCATTGGCGGATACTGATCGCACCATCTCCTCCCAGAGCTCGAAAAATAAAATGTCGGTTCAAATATAATATATTACTTCAAACGAGAAATTTAAAAACATTTTTCTTTAGTTTATTTTGTATTTTAATGGTATCATAACTTTACGACACTCACATATTGACAAGATTTGACCATTTGTTTTAATATTTTGTACTTTAAATATGTGTTTATAAAAATATAGTATTTTCTTTAACAATACTAATAATGATTGGCGCTTATACATACATATTTTAGTGTTTGGCCGAGCTTCTCCGATTCGTGGCGTGCGCCTTGATGTTGTCACACAAAGCGGAGGGACCTACAGTTTTACGCTGACTCCGAACGGCGATTGTATTTTTATGAGAAGCTGTTTTTAACCGACTTCCAAAAAAGGAGGAGGTTATCAGTTACCGCATAACTTTGGACCACGTCAACCGATTTCGATAATTCTTTTTGCATCGGAAAGGTAGTGTCTCAGAGGTGGTCCCATACTAATCTGGTTAAGATCCGGTCAGCGGATCATGAGATATATATATATATATTTTTTTTATATGAGAGTTGAAGTCGGTTTTTTTTTTGCTAAAAATTACTTGTTAATGGCAGAAATGCACTCGGAGGTTTGCCATTGCCTGCCGAGGGGCGACCGATTTTTTCTATAATTTTTTGCGATGCTATTTTGACCAAGGCTTGAACCCAGGCCCTGCGGAGCTCGAAATTTTTACGAAAGTTTGTTGATTTGTTTTTAAATTTTGCATAAAGATTGAAAGTCGAATTTATATGGGTTTTGTTAAAAAATATACTATAATAAAAATTAAAAAATATTTAGATAATTTTATCAATATGAGCGTCGTAAATTTATGTTAAGCTCTATATGTATGTGGAATCGAACTTTCTGTTACTACTTTTTGTCTATTTTTGTCAACTGTATAACCACACATTTGTATTCGCAAAAATATTTATGACTTGAAAATATATTAAAAATAAAATTACGTAAAAAAATATTTTTTAAAAAACAAAGGTTTATTTAACACGTACAATCAAGGGAATGAAATAAAATAGTGTTTTTTTAGCAAGAAATTTTTTGTGCACTTAAATGAATAAAATAAAATAAGCTTTCGTTAAAGTTACTAAATTCCAAATAGTGAAACGAACTACTCAAACTCTAATGAAAATTACTAACAATTTGTATTGATTTACTTCGTTTTTAAAAAGTTTGTCGCGCGAATAGCGAACCGGCATTTACATATCTGCATAAATGAAACCAATTATGGCTGTATGTTGAATTCACCGATAAGCTTTTTTTCAAACGAACTAAATCTATACAAATTGTCAGTAATTTTCATTCGAGTTTGAGTAATTCCTTTCACTATTTGGCTTTTAGTAACTGTAACGAAAGCTTACTTTATTTTATTCATTTTGGTGCAGTTTTAACAAAACTTTCTTGCAAAAAAATCTTTTGTTACGTTATTTTATTTTATATTTTTTTACATTATTTTATTTTGGACTTTTTAGTTTTATTCTATAGAACCTGCAAATAATATTTTTATTTAGGGCTCACTCTTCATATCTGGTTAATTCTAGGGGCCGGTTTCTCAGTATCTGGTTAACACTAATGGCAGGTTAAACATCGTTATCGACGTGATCGACACCATAAAATATAACAGGGAGTCGATAACGTCGACAATAATGTTTAACTTCTAAATAGTGTTAACCAGACATTGAGTAATCGGCCCTTAGCTTAGGTTAGCNGGTTAAACATCGTTATCGACGTGATCGACACCATAAAATATAACAGGGAGCCGATAACGTCGACAATAATGTTTAACTTCTAAATAGTGTTAACCAGACATTGAGTAATCGGCCCTTAGCTTAGGTTAGGTTACGGTGGTTGTCACTCGACAGAGAGACACACTTAGGCCACTTTCACCCATTGTGATGCCATTATGAACGAGCTCTTGTTCCTTTCCCTTAGTTTCCCAAATGATAGAACCATCGTGTAAACTTAACGTATCGTTGAAGGTCGCGGATGTTCACAGAGTTGAGATCGGCTAAAAACCGAAAAGCATGTTCCTTGAAAAGAGCAAGTCTTGACCTTGCCAGAGCGGGGAAGTGGCAGAGATAGTGTTCTACACTCACGACAGGCGGTTAATTTGTATAAGAGATTTAGATTATTTTTGTTTATAAATGGCTAGATCTGTTTTGTAACAGAACATGTTGGTTCTTTCGCCCAACGTTCGTTGGTCAATTAATGAAAATAGATTTCAGTCGGTGCTTACTCGAGGACTAGGGTTGCCAGATTTTTTATGCACGAAATCAGTACATTTGACTTTTTCATGCTAAAAAAATCAGTACTTTTCAGTACAATTTTTTATAAAGCAAAATTATGAATGTAAGTAACAGATAATGCTTTAAAACGCCAGAGTACTTGTTTTTAACAATATTGTGGTATAAATAAAATATAGTTCATAAGAAAAAAAATTGTTATTCATTTTAACATGAGTGTACTAGCGTGGCCGAAAATCCGCTTTTTTAGAATTTTGATTGGTAATAACAAAAATATAGTTAATTATGCTCCAAAAACAATCTGTGTGAAATGTGAAAATTTTTGGTCAATATCCTAGGCTCTCCCAAGTCCACCAAAGATCAGGTACTAAAAAAATGTTTTTCTTAGCTAACTTCGATTCTCTACAAAAAAGTTCCATATACGAAATTATGTAGGACTAATACTTTCGAAGATTATAGCAATTTTAGTAAAAAAATATTATTAATTAATTAATTTATTAATTTTTATTTTTTGAGCATATTGAACTTTGATGGACTTGGGCGAGCCTAGGATATTGACCAAAAAATTTCAAATTTCACATAGATTTTTCTTAAAGCATAATCAATCATATTTTTGCTATTACCAATCAAAATTCTAAAAAGCGGATTCTCGGCCCACGCTAGTGTACACCNATATTTTTGCTATTACCAATCAAAGCTCTAAAAAAAGCGGATTTTCGGCCCACGCTAGTGTACACCTCATTGTACACAGAAGCCATAAATTATTTTATGTTTATGACATATTTGAATTGCAATAATGAGATGGTTCAATCTTCAGTGTTTAAATAGTCAAAGAATTCTATACATTTCATTTTAAAATTACTTTTAATTTGAAGTTTACTTAAAAAAATTGTAATTAGAAGCCGGTTTCTCTATTTGCGTCAGGAAGCAAATTTTATCCTCTCGGTTGTTTCGTTTGAGTGTGGTATTGACAAAAAACGAGATTACATTTTTTTTTTTTCAAACTGTGGAAAGTGGTACTTTTCTAAGGAATGCATCTATGTATATTTTCTCATGGCTTATAGGGAATTTACATGATTCAACTTTCACAGGCGATTAGTTGAACCAAAAGTTGAACGAAAGTAGGCAGCCGACCAACTTCATTGTAAGCGATTAGTTGAAAGGCCGTTTACACCAGGCGATTGTTGCTTTCAACTAAAAATCGCCTGAAAAATCGCCTCATGTAAGTTCCCTATCAAATTAATTTTTTCAACTTCGCAAAAACTCTGAAAGACTAATAATTCGCTAAAAAGAATATCTAACTCTATGTCTTGTGTGCAAAGTAATGTCAGTAAATTTTGAAAAAAGAATTNTTTACAATTCAAGTAAATTTTGAAAAAAGAATTGCAGATTATAGGCAAAAGTCATTCGAATATTAAAATTTGCAGTTATTAAACTGAAAAATATTTTCGAGATAACTAACAACACTCGACAAAAAATGTCATTCTTCTTTTTAAATAATTTAAGCTCGATCATATTATCGCAACTGGTACGTAACGACACGGCGATGTGCCCATAAAACGATTGATCTTTTTGTTGTATTATTTTCTTGGGCATATCAAATATTCTTTAAAACATGTCAACTATAATTAAATCATTTTCTTCTTACTTTTTACAGTGCAGTTTAAGCAAATTCCAACGTTATGTAAAACCCTTAAGAAAATCCTAATGTATTTTGTTTGAGTTGAAAATTCAGTACAAATCAGTACAAATTTTGAAAAATTAGGACATTAGCGTACTGATTGAAGAAATTAATAAAATCAGTACAAGTGTTGAAAAATCAGTACTGTACTGATAAAATCAGTACGTCTGGCAACCGTATCGAGGACAGAGGAACGGCTGCATCACAGTATATACAGTAATAAACCTTTTCGCAGTTTTTCACCAATTGGTTCCGAGGAGTACTTTTGGGTTGTGTGCAGCGTTTTCGTTTTGCACGCACGGCAACACTTACTGTGGGGAATTTCGCCTGATGATTGGAAAAGGGTCTTCTCGAGGATAAAATTCATATAACTGTGTTATTTATGAACAAAATGTAGATTAAGCATAGTATCAATGCTTAATTAAGAATAATATCAGCAGTTAACTACATAATTAACGCTTGTGTGTCTATAAACTGGCAACTAACTGCCGCACTCAGAATGGTTCCTTAAATAAGCTCTAATGGGCAC
>NW_016173488.1:0-3425 GCF_001687245.7 Rhagoletis zephyria
CGTTTGTTGTTTCGTCTGTAACTACTAAACTACTATAGTGTACTATCGCAAAGTGAACTCAGCCGTTTTGTATTCGTATTGTACCGAACTGTTGAAGTAATAAATGAAACGAAATAGTAACGTACAATATAGGTTATTTTCGTACACTGCAATTAATGCCGTTATAACATTTTCAATAACTCAATTCTATCGACTAGGTGTATGGTGTCAAGTTAGCACTACATACCATTTTTTCTTAAAAAACGAGAGCTACAAATTTTTTCTTTCCACAACAAATTTTAAAGCTAAAAGCTACAATTAATGCCGTTATAACATTTTCAATATCTCAATTCTATCGACTAGGTGTATGGTGTCAAGTTAGCACTACATACCATTTTTTCTTAAAAAACGAAAGCTACAAATTTTTTCTTTCCACAACAAATTTACAACAAAAATAGCTACAATTAATCCGTTGTAACATTTTCAATATCTCAATTCTGTCGTCAATGGTGCATGGTGTCAAGTTAGCACTACATACTAAATTTTGTTCGAAAAAGGGTCAACTCAATTTTTTCCAGAAAAACGAAAGCTACAAATTTTTTCTTTCCACAACAAATTTTAAAGCTAAAAGCTACAATTAATGCCGTTATAACATATTGAATATCTCAATTCTATCGACTAGGTGTATGGTGTCAAGTTAGCACTACATACTAAATTTTGTTCGAAAAAGGGTCAACTCAATTTTTTCCAGAAAAACGAAAGCTACAAATTTTTTCTCTCCACAACAAAATTACAACAAAAACACTACAATTAATGCCGTAGTTAACTTTTCCAATTTCGAAAAGTGTAGTGCTAACTTGACACACGTNTTTAACCTGCTGCAGTAGCCGGAGCGAAGTTGTGCGAGTGTAGTGCGCTGTAACCGCCTAAGCTATTTTGGCAGAGTTCAGAAAAGCGCGCTAGTCGTTTCTCTTCTGTGCCAACTGATGCCAATTGGAGATGCCAAGTGAAGGCAAGTCCTTCTCCACTTGGTCTTTCCAACGCAGTAAGGGCCTCCACCTTCCTCTACTGCCACCAGCGTGTTCCGAGTTGAATACTTTCAGAGCTGACTTATGCGAGTGTGATTTTCGCGCGCCGAGCGAGGACTTTACTTCTGAATTGCCTACTCATTCTAATGTAGCACTTGTTGAGAAGAGTGATTCGGCGTTGGCTTCCCATGCCGACATTATTACCGTAGTTATTGATGGTTCCCAAGTAAATGAAATTCTCTTTCTCCAAATTATAACTGGCAACGGTGAATGGCCGCTACAACAACAACGCGGGTGCCAAGGCGCGAATGCACCGACTGTTCTTTTGATGACATGAGATACTTCGCCTTGTCCTCGTTTATCACCAACTGTTGCTGGCCCTCGCAGAAATGAATGAAATAGAACGTACAATGTTGTATCTTGTTTATTTCTAAAGATATGAATAAAACAATGCATTAATAAAGCAATTTATAAAAAGGAAAAAACTTACCGCAGTTTCCACTTCTGCTCGGGTTGAATATCTTTTTAGTTTGAAATCAGTGCTGTCAACCGTCAACCCAAGCCAAGAAGAAACTACGGAGTTGCCATATGCTATATTGCAAACAAAGTTGCACGAATAATGAAAGGGCCCTGTTTCACAACATTCCCACCCCCGTGAATCCGTCACGATTCACCACTGGAGACATCAAGAATGGCTAGCCTGGATGTAGGCCTTTGTGTTAGCCCGGTGGCCGTACGCACATTCGCACGTCTCACCTCGCCATCTGAACCGGTGAACACCTTCTCTACCAAACCTCGGCGCCAATCTTTCCTGGATACGGTTGGGTCACAAATAAACACCAAGTCTCCCTCTTTCAGACTTCTCATAGGATGACACCACTTAACTCGGCGGGTTAGCGTTGGAAGATACTCGGCCACCCATCTTTTCCAGAATCTCTTCCGAAGCTCTCTGGCGATGCGCCACTGTTTCCGTATAGCACACAGGTTAACAGGCTGTTCATCGATGTGACCGGTCTGGGCAGTGTTGGCGCTCCCAAGCAGGAAATGATTCGGAGTCAATGGCTCCTCTTGATCCGGCGATATTGGCAGGTGTGTCAGGGGGCGGGAGTTAACTATGTTCTCCGCTTCTATCATAAGACTTTGCAACGTAAATTCTCTCGGAGCGACTTCCTTCATGGTGTGTCTCAGCACGCGCTTAACGCACTGGACCATTCGCTCCCAGACGCCTCCCTCAGATGGATTAGCTGGACAGTTGAATAGCCACTCCACGCCCTTTGATGTCAACTCTGTGTGAACCACCTGACAATCAAAAACGTCTGAGAAGCGCCTCATATCGTTATCCACTCCAATAAAGTTCTTGCCGTTGTCCGATCGTATTCTCCGTGGGACTCCTCTACGGTTCATGAAATTGCGCATCGCCAAAATACAGGCGTCCGTGGACAAGTCGTATGCAACCTCCAAATGGATAGCACGTACCGTAAGGCATGTAAAGAGTGCTACCCATCGCTTTTCTACTCGGCGCCCAATAGTCACGCTTACTGGTCCAAAGTAATCCATTCCTGTAAAGGTAAATGGTCTATTATATGGCGTGAGGCGGTCCTTCGGCAGCGGTCCCATCATTGGCTGCACAGGCTTAGCGTTCTTAATTTTGCACACGTTGCACCTCGAAATTACGCTTCGGAGAAGTCTTCGCAGACGAGGAATCCAGAACTTCTGCCGTATCTGACAAATCGTTGCCTCGCTATTTTGGTGCATCATCTTGTCGTGGACATCGGCGACCATAAGCTTAGTACACGCGTGGCTACTTGGAAGTATTATTGGACGTTTCATCTCGTAGGGTATCCAGCTTCCGGAGTCTAGTCGTCCACGGACGCGAAGTATACCATTTTCGTCGACATAAGCAGAGAGTGAATACAACTCGCTGTTTCTTGGAAGCGAAGCCCCTTTATGAAGGATTTGGAGTTCATTGGCGAATTGGCTCTGTTGAGCTTGTCGGCACACAAAGTGTTCAGCTGCGTTCAGCTCGTCCACTGAAAGACCATATTCCGCTGAAAGCGTTGTATTCCCTGGCCCTTCCCTGCACCGGCTCACGAATCGCATCACCCAGGCAACGACTCTCTTCAGCTTGGTAAATGAGGAGAATCTGGAGAAGTCCATCAGATTCGGCTTATTGGTAACCAATACCAGTCGGGAGCGAAGCTCTTCCTCATCCTCGCACGTGTCAACGACAGGATTTCTCGGCCACATGTGTTCCTCCTGAGTAAGAAATTTCGGACCTGCGTACCATCGGGAAGAAGGGCTGAAGTCGCACGTTACGCTTAAGCGAGTCCCCTCGTCGGCAACGTTTTCGCCAGTAGGTATCCATCTCCAATTGGGTGGCTGGGTCACATCTAGTATCTCGGTCACCCTGTGCGCTAC
>NW_016173488.1:3989-11870 GCF_001687245.7 Rhagoletis zephyria
GAAACATGCATAATAAGCCCTATCCGCCAAAAAGACGTAATACATTTTTGGGAAGTTTGGTATACGTTAGAGTGAATATACTCTCCTTGTAACCGCCTAACCTAACCGCTGTAACCGCCTAAGCTATTTTGGCAGAGTTCAGAAAAGCGCGCTAGTCGTTTCTCTTCTGTGCCAACTGATGCCAATTGGAGATGCCAAGTGAAGGCAAGTCCTTCTCCACTTGGTCTTTCCAACGCAGTAAGGCCCTCCGCCTTCCTCTACTGCCACCAGCGTGTTCCGAGTTGAATACTTTCAGAGCTGACTTATGCGAGTGCGATTTTCGCGCGCCGAGCGAGGACCTTACTTCTAAATTGCCTACTCATTCTAAAGTAGCACTTGTTGAGAAGAGTGATTCTGCGTTGGCTTCCCATGCCGACATTATTACCGTAGTTATTGATGGTTCCCAAGTAAATGAAATTCTCTACTTTCTCCAAATTATAACTGGAACGGGGATTGGCCGCTACAACAACAACGCGCGAATGCACCGACTGTTCTTTTGATGACATGAGATACTTCGTCTTGTCCTCGTTTATCACCAACCCAATCGCTTTGCTTCCTTGCACGCTCATAGTATATTCTCCTTAGCAAACTTATGTTGTATGAGGAAATCATAAAAAAGATAAAATTTGAATTACTTCTCCATATTATTAAACGTGAATATATATTCCGTGAAAGAAAGATAAATTCATACACATGCTTCCTACCCACAAAACAATGAAAAGGTTAAAAACTTCTGGCAAAGTATAAACTCTGGATTTCTTTCGCGAACTTTTACTGCACGTAAATTGCAATTCAATGCACAATTAATCCACACGATCAAAAGTTTCAAATTTTGGCTGCAACTTTTAAATACGATTATAGAGAATTCGTTTCGATTTACATTAAAGATCGAGTTTCATCGATTTTACCGCCACGTTCGATTAAAGTAGCAACGTAAATAAACCGATATGCATAATAATGTTATGATTCCATCACAACGAAATGCGTTGATTTATGACGTAATGATAATTTTGGTTCCAATCCTGTTTGGGCATGCGGTCAATGTTTTTATTAGGAAAGACCAAAATATGCAAATTCATATTATGACACAAAATGCATATTTTGGCGAAAAAGCTTAAAAATGATTATTTTGGTAATAAGTTAATTAATTTTCCCATAATTTCGGGAAATGTTTAGCTATTTGTACAACGATTTATAGGTGGGGGGCGGAGGGGGAGCGGTGTGGGCCCCTAAACGAAAGAGGATTGACGCCGCTTTATGAAAAGACACCCCTCCCCGCCCAACCCCTCTCACAGACCTCTGGGGAGCTGTTTGAAAATAGGGGAATTTTAGATTTTTTGCAAGGAAAAAACAAAGTTAAACTTGCGTCCGAAGAAGGGGGGCTGAACACCTTTTGCAGAGAACACCTTTCTGCGTAGGCGGCCTTCGGCCGCGCTTAGGCATTATAACCCTTACTACGTAGAATTCTCCTTTCTGTGTGACATAACTGGGGCTACCGCCCCAGTGATGTAACCTTGGGAAAGGATGAGTTAACTAGAATTCCCTTTCTGTGTGGTAAACCTGGGGCTGCCGCCCCAGTGATGTCTATTTTGGTTACTGGGTGTTTTATAAAAATATCTTGTATATAAAAATGTATATACAAATTTATAACAAAAATTGCAACAAATACCATATTTCCAACCGACATTATTGTTAAATTAGTGCACAGATTTAGTCCATTAAAGTTTTAGTTATCTACAAGTGTGTGTAAAAGTTTTTTGATTCGATTCACGCGTTTGGGCACAGCAACCCAAAATCGTTGTACAAATTCATAAACAGTACCCATAATTTCGTCTGACAATACCTTTCCGGAGATAGCCAGGGTTGCTGACGAGGTTTGTTTAATTGACAAAAAGAAAAAGCTGAGAAACAACGGAAGGTGCCGTTATTTTCTAGTAAACAATTTTAATATACTCGTAAAAATATTTCGACTGTTGTTTGCCAATAGTGAAGTTGCGCGCTAAACCGGTTTTAGTGGTTGAAAAATTCAATCAAAATTTTTCGTTTTTGCGAATTAATCAGCGAGTTTATTTTGCATCTACTGTAACTGCTCAATATTAGCAACAAAAATATTTTTTTCACCTGGAGAATTGTCATCTTTTAAATTCTGTCTAACAAAAGTTGTGTTTTCGTATTCTCCAGCAAAAAATATCCAGTAACTTGTCAGTAACCAAATTTCGGAGATTAAGCCAATATTTACTCCCAATGAGTGAAATATGCAAGAAAGTACGAAAACGCAAAACAAACAAGAAGTTGCTAGTTTTATGAACAGCTGATTCATTTGTTATTTTCCGATGCAATTTTCTTAGAAAACTAGTATTTTCCATCTTATATATTTAAATATGTTTATTTTGTCAATTGCAACTCTAAAAGCACCACAAACAATTATTTTGGTAATGTGAATTACATTAAGCATCATGCCATCAGCTGTTTTTCTTACTAGCAAATAGTTGCTAGTAAAAATTTATCCAGTAAAACTTGCAACTTCAGCTGTCATTTTTGCTCTCTCAATTTCCCCACTTTTGCTAGTTTCTTGCAAGTTTTTGCCGACGAAAACGACATCCAGTAAAAAACCAGTAAAATTAGTACTGGATTTACTGGATAGTGCGTAACCGAACAAGGCTAAAGTCTTGTGACGTAGAGCGTTAATTTTCAATCAATTCAAAAAATCGGCAAAATTTTCGTTATATGTACATATGTATACATTTGTGGGGCATATATCAAGCATATCTTATATATTTTGGAGTCATTTTAATGATCATATAATTAAGTTTTTTGTTCATATTTTTGTCTTCCCTAGTTATTATAGATACAAAAAATAATAATAATAATAACAAATTTCATAGACTCAACATTTCCAAAATACTAGGAAACTATTTAAATTTAAAATAAGAATAAAGCGAAGCGCACACTTTTTTTTATTAAACGTCAGTTAATTGAACAATTGACTTGTATAATAAGCTAATAACTGCTCCACAGGACAGAGACGGGTCAAAAGTTGGAATAAGCACAAAGTTTGTTGAGTTTATTTTTGGTTCATTTCATATTTATCTCCAGTGTGCTTACTTTTGTGTGTGCTAATTATGGTTGCCGTATCACATTTTTCGTTTGTACCATAATTTTCTTTCAAATATACCAAAATTGAAAAAGTGCAGCAATCTGAGAATTTTTTGGCCGAATTTGTCAGTTTTGGTAGGTTGATTGTTGAAATGAAAATTTTATAATTTTAAAGGTACATTGGTAGCTATCAGCCAGGTTCAGCAATTCACTTCCGAACGAATTTCAACCCCTGTCAATTTGAATTCAAAGCGATTTTATTGAAATTCAATCGAAAGTGAATTACAGAACCTGCTTGAATATATACACTTTTTTTTTGGATCAAGGATGGGTGTTTGGCGGAGATTCTCTTATTTTTGAATGCCTCATGATGTGATATCATAAATAATAATTTAAAAAAAACCTATTGATTCCAATATAATTAATTTATTTGTTAAGGTTTTCCTTAGCCAAAGGTATTCAATTATAAAAATGCCAGATCGGGGGAGATGTACCAATAAATTGACAAATAAACCACATGTGGCAACTGTGGAAGTGATCAGGTGTTTCGAAGGTTACAAGCTTTTGCAAATTTTGCGTTCTCGTACTTCTGTGGATATTTTGTCTCTTTGAGAGCGAATGCTGTTAAATTGTCAGCTCAATACGAGTACACACCTATTAAATTCTCAGAATTCTTGCTACGGGATAATCTTGTGTGGAAAATACGAGTAGATACCAATTAATTGTGTGCGCTGGCGCCTTAAAATAGGTAGCATTGTTGTAAATTTTTGTTCTACGGATTCACAACGTCAGAACAGCGCTAATGTGCGCTTCGCTTAAAGAGCTTTGCGGACTTTCAATATTTTTTATCATGTAGTCCGTTTGATAACCTAAAATTAATTATCACAAATGATCAGGATGATCAGTTGCTAATTCTTGCTGGAAAAATTTTACTAGCAGCAATTTTCCAGCAACAAAACCAGCTGATCAAAGTCTTTTGTCTGCAATTTATGAAAATGATAAATTTAATGAATTTATGATGATTTTTAAGGTTGAGATAACTTATTACAACTCCAAATGTTTGAAAGGAAGGCTGCAAGAACTTTTTTTTATTTTGTACGAATAATTTACAGATAATGCATTCTCAAATTCTTTTAAAATTTCCAATGTTAATTTAAATATTTTCAATTTGTTTCGAAAGGTTTGAAGCGCCGAACTCAGAACGCATACGCTTTCGATGTTCGCTCTATGTATTGAGTGCAAGATGTACTGACGAAAATTCTACATGTTCAATTTTTATTGACGGTATGATCCATGATCCAGATTTCAAAATTTCTAGAAACGTTGCGATATTGATCACGATCCATCAATATTACATGCTACATGGTCAATAAATGTCGCGTTACTTGGATCACGTCAATAAATATTGGTCGTGAGACAGGGCCCATAAATATGTTCATACATATGTATACGCATATACACATATTGCCAAAATAATAGAAACACGATATTGTGTACACTTTTAACTATTTAATATTTATTATATTTTATATGTTTATTATATTTTTTATAATTTTTAAGCAAAAAAAAAACAACCGACTTCAATACTCATATAAAAATTTAAGATTATCGTTTATTTCTTCATGATCCAATGATCGGAATTTTTACGGGACCACCTGTGAGGTTACACCTTTCCTTAAAAAAAAAGAGAGATATCGATTAACGTGGTCCAAAGTTATGCGTCAACATACATAAAATAAAATAATAATAAAAAAATTTTCCGACGAATTTATAACCTTCTCCTTTTTGTGAAGTCGGTTAAAAAGTAAGGTTCAATATCTAACAAAAACCATGTAAGTCCAAATTTTAAACTTTAGGAAAATGCATCGTTTCATCAAATTTTCAAACTTTTTAATTTTTTTAGTATGCCGTTTAATATCCAATAACATTTTAAAACAATAAAGTCCAAGTTTAAAGTTGCTAAAAAATCGCGTTGATTTTTCGCTTTTCTTTTGCGTACGCGGGATGTGCATTTTGTTCCATAAGAAATTCATGTTTCGAGAATACTTTATACGGAAAAAAATGCACAAACCAACTAAGAAAATATTATCAAAAATCAACGGTTTACTTAAACTTGAACTTTTAATGGGCTATAAAACAGCGTACCTTAAATTTTTATGAAAATTCTGAATAAAAAGTTTGAAATTTTGGTGAAAATTTTTTGAATATTTATACAAAGTTTGAAATGTGATCTTATTCGCAGTTAGTGATATAGAAAGCTAGACTTTTTTAAAAAAAATATTGAGCATTAAATTACCAAAAGAAATATAGCCAAAACTGGCCAAAATAAAGCATTTCTATTATTTCTACTAGCAGTGTACATATAAAAAATTAAAAGTCCAATATCTTACTTATTTATAGGGCGATTTGGCTACTTTTTATAATATATACTGGCTATGTAAACAGAAACATTTTTGCCAAAAAATGGTCAAGTTAGGTGGCGCCAGGGTCGAGATTTTTTGAAAAACCGTATTTATGCTCCGATTTGATTCACATTTGGCTTGTTTAGTTGAAACGTAATAAAGACATACCTTTTTTTTTTTTTTGGGTTTTGGGTTTGGTTGGCACTTTTCCCAGACGCCAGGTTATTCCTCTGCCTTTATAGTTATGATGCGACGAGCTACACTAACATGTAGCTGATTAAAACGAATATGCTGATTAGCATAATATCTTCATGTGAGGCTAGTCCTTTGTTTAGCTGGAAATGTTTCCTGTAATCGGTAGCAGCTTGTCGTATGATAACGTGTATTGGTATGCTGATCCAAATATGTGCAAGAGTGTAGTAGATGATAATAGCTGGTGAATGGTGATCATCAAATGAAGAGACGAGCGTTTGTGGATGTGCGTGACAGTTAGATGAGGTCGACTTGAGTTGCCAATTGTGCTTAAGACGAAGGCACAGTGTGTGTAGATGATGTAATAGTAAGGATGAACGGGGGGGTGAGGATTAGAGTGAGGTGGACGGTATTAACACCAGTGATAGTTTATATATTGATTTATATTTTTATATACTTTTTTTTTTTTTTAAATACTTTGGTTTTAAAGATTATCAAAATTTGACTTCAGCTTTGGTAAGGTACTTGGCCAATTGAGTGATCTTCCGAAGGTCAAAGCCGCGAAAAATCTCAGTGAAATCTGCGCTGTTCTGAACGACTTCGAAGCACTCCCGGGCATCATCAAGCAATCGACAGTGAAAGGTCTGATGAACGTAGTCATCATTTTCACCACAGATACACATGTTGGAGTTTATCGCGTTGATGCGATAAAGGTAAGCATTGTCAAAGGTATAACCAGTCAGTATGCGGTTTAAAATTTTTATTTCTCTGGGAAGTAATTTTAATTTGTTGAACCAAGTACATTGGGTGCTCTCCGTGCAGACCTGGGCAAATAAGTTATGTTTGGTGTTGGAGAAAGCGATAAATTCATCGTACCATTTGTTGTAAATTTGATTGCGTATGTTTCTCCTAGCTTCGCCAATAGTAAACTTACAGTCTAAAATGTTATCACAGTTAACGGCTGTTTTTGCCAGAGAATCAGCCTTTTCGTTGCCAGCAATGCCTACGTGGCTGGGGGTCCAGATAATGGTAACGTTATGGAGGTCTGATTCTTGTATTAGCTTGTGTATTTCAAAAATGTAATGATTTTGTGTGCTGCGTTTGCCCAGAAGTATGCAGGCCGTGAGGTTGTCTGTAAAAATTACGACCTTGTTATGTTCTGATTCTCTGGCGAGTTGAAGAGCTGTGAAAATAGCAACCACTTCACCGTAGGTTGAGGAGGCGCTAAAATTTATTTTGAAAACATATTCATTTTTGCTGGAGTAATTGTATACCCCACACCCAATGGTAGCAGGGCTAACAGAGGCATCAGTGAAGAAAATGCAGAAATTGGAGTTTCTGTATTCATTTAAGATAATCAAGTACGTCGTTTTAATCTCGACAATGGCCATGTTTGATTTTTTATAATTTAGTGTTTTTGGGATGATGTGCAGGTTTGGAGTAGCAACTGTTTCATTGACTATGCAAAGATCGTCAAAGACATTTCTGAATTCGTTAAAAACTATACTATAGCTAGAATTTACATAGTCTGAGTTAACCATGAGGTCCCTGAAACTGTCGTCTGTTATAAAGTTATTTATTAATTCTTTGGCAGTAAGCCACGTTGCTCTTTCAGCCGGTGGTAGTTCGTTAGCTATTGCATAAATTATGGGGATCGGGGTAGCAGGGGTAAGACCAAGGCTTCTTCTCAAAAAACTGTTTTGGTATGTTTGGATTTTCTTGTTTACTGTTTTGGAGCAGTTTGAAGTAGATGTTCTGCAATATTCAATTTTGCTGCGAACTACTGATTTGTGGTAGTTGAGTGCCACTTGTGGATGTAGCCCCGATTTGACTGTCGTGATGCATTTAAAGAGGCTGGAATTTCTATATGACTTTTTGATTGTCTCCGTGTAGTGTTCTTGAACAGAAAGTAAAGCGCTAATGTGCCTACCTAAAAATTTGATGGAGTGAACCTGCTCAATAGATTGGTTGTGACATCTAATGTCAATCGTTGTGCGCCTGCCTTTACATAAGTACATTGCCTTGGTTTTATCAGCATTAAAAAATTTATTTAAATTAGAACATAGCACCGAGAAGTCATTAAGTTTGCGCCTCAGGTTTGCGGTGGCAAGATCAATGTTTTCATGATGTGACATGATGAGGAAGTCATCAG
>NW_016173489.1:0-11869 GCF_001687245.7 Rhagoletis zephyria
TTATAATACCCTTGTGCACAAGTGCGCTCGGGTATAAAAAGGAACAGCGTACCCAAAATACTACCTTGAGAAATAACCGAAGTGACAATAAAAGAATGGGAAGGACAATTTTCAACAACGACAATACAATTAATAACGGAAAGGTAGGATTTTGCCAAGGATAGTAATATGGAATGAAAATCCATATAAGTGAATTTGTCATCTTGTCAAAGGCTTTCAGGAAATCTGTATGTATGTATATACAGGATCAACTTGGAAACGAACGCTAAAAGTGAACATACAATATTTCGGGAGAGCTACTAGATTTATGGCAGTCAACATGACGGCTAAAAAGTCATCCTGGTTAACAGTAAGTTATTAAATGCTTAACGGAAATACAAAACTTCTGTTTAACTATGTATTTAAACAGTTTGGAAGCCACCAATAACTTAGAATAGGTCACACAATCATTAAAAAGATAAAAAGGTAAACCACATATATAACGTTTCGAAGTCGTTTTGATATGTAAAACGTCATTCACTACTTAGTTTAGTTTTCAGAGGAGTATCAGCCAAAAATTATGGTTAAACTGACATAAGAAAGAACACTGAAATGCATACTTAAATCAGTAAAAACTCAAACATCCCATAGATTAGAAAACATAAGATTTTATTTAAATTTATTTCCGGACAAAAACAATTTAACGATACTGGAAAATATACTCTGGAATTTTTATACCCGACCGCACTTGTTCACAAGAGTATTATAACTTCGTTCACATAACGGTTGTTTGCACCATCCTAAAGGAATCGAAGTAGACATAGCTGATTACATGAATGCTCAGAATAAAAGCAGAAGTTGATTAAGCCACGCCCGTCTGTACGCCTGCCCGTGTATACAATAATGCGAGGAAAGATTGAGATATCTCAACGAAATTCGGTGTGTGAGTTTTCCTTTACCCAAGGTAGGTCAGTATTAAAAATGGACGAAATCGGACTATAAATAAGCCCACTTTCCATATAACGGGTTTTCGAAGAAATGCAAAAACTGCGATATTACAGTGTAAATATTAGGTCCAAACTTTGCAAATTAGTAAGTGTAGTATAATTTATGAAAGTTGGAAAATGGGCGTGACCCCTCCCGTGACGATACCTGCGTCGGGTATATAAAATTCGGTTTTGCCCGAACTTATACTTCTTTACTTGTTAAGTTTATCTATGTCGCTGGAATAATGAAATAGTGTAACATGAAAAGTATAGTTGTGAGAAAAACGAATTGGAAGTTTTTATAAACCATTACAAACCATACCAATACAATTTCGTTTTTCGGGAATAAATTAGTGAGCCAAAGAGATATTTAAGAAAACTAAAGATTTTTTTAATAGATTAAATGATTGTCTATCCAATGGTGCAATTATCGAATAATAGTGTATGTGGCATTTACACTGTTTCTTTATTCGAGCGACGATATAATAGGTATGTACATATGAATGTATGTATGTGTGTGTGTAAGCCAGTTCATGTTTGTGTATTAGGGTGGTCGCTCAAAGCGCTCAATGTTTTCCATACATTTTATATGGAAAAAAACTACTTTTCATGGAATTGGCACAGGATTCTTAAAAATCAATATTTTTTGATCTGTTTCTCTGGAGCAGGTTCCCAGTAATGATACCCAGGTATTTATTTAACCATTTGGTTAATAGTAACTATAATTTATAGGTCCACCGAAAATTCTCAAAAACCCCGAAAAAAGCAATGGTGGGACCAATGAAAAATCGCTAGTACTAAAACTGGTTAAATACACAATTGGATATTATTAGAACAATCCGAGGGGGTGAGAGCATGAAAATTCCGACTTAACTCTTTTTAGACCATCCCAATGTACATAGGTTGTATGTGCAGTGCTAAAACATTAAACAGACATCGCACGCACGCACTAAACTAAACATCAACAAAAAAAAGCACTACACGCATGTATAAAATTACCATGAAGACTAAGCAGTTAATGCACGTGCAAAATGAGGGCTTAATCTGCTTCATCCCCCCAACACCATATGACAACCAAAATAGACATTGAAAAACGAAAAAGGACAAGTATTTCCTGTTGCATGCGTAAGTTTTGTTTATCATTCGAGCAGGTACTCGAGAGATGGACACTCTGACGATACCCAACTAAACACGTATGCACATTAGGGTGGTCCTTAAAAAATCAAATGAAAGCCTTTTTTCAGTCTCACCCCCTCAATCGTTAATACCACGGTCACAGATATCGCATATACATTTTGGACCCGATTGGAGCCGCTTAAGGCGTGTCGCACAGGGGGCAAATTTCAGATTCCTCTATACAGACTCAAAAAATTTAAATTAGTTTTTTCTTAATTATCTCCAATCGGAACCAAAATTTATATGCGATATCTTCGACTATAGTAGCATCAACGTATGGGTTGAGGCTAAGGAAATCTGATATAAAAATTTGCTTTCTACATTTAAGGACCACCTTAGTGTATGTATGTATATGAAAATGCGTATGCTGCTTACATGGAGGCAGCTTAATGTAGCAAAAGCATCGGACCGGAAAGAAACTTGTCTATACATATGTAAAATAGTACATACATTCGCAATGCCGTTTGCTGGAAGAATGTCATAACTAAAAAGTAATAATGCTAGGAAAACTAGCATTTAAGGATTTCAGTTAATTTTACCGCATTGGACGCAAAAAAAAACGTTTGCTTTGATTCCTTACTTTGAAAGATTAATTTCTTTTTGTTGTAATAAATAGTCAAACTTTGTGGAATTTAGTAAAATTGCAAGGAAATATATTTCATTCCTATGAGAGACAGTTTCCAGATACCGTTATGAATTTTTTACCCATCATAAAAGAACGCTTGATTATTACACTGGTTCACAAAAAAAAAGTCAATGATATTAAACCAAACCTATATATCCCTATGTATTCTATATGCTGAATGCGAATCTGAGCTCCGTTAGTCGCCATCACGTCAGGTTCGTGGTCAGTTGAAGGTCAAGTAGGGAAATATTCATGGAATAAATCTGAAAATTAATAAACGTATATGGGATCCTAGATTCGCTAAACCCGAATCCGAGGTCCGTTAGCTCCATAAATGTTAGCTTCTAAGTCATTTGAGGTTCAAGTAGGTCAAAAAATGTACTTAATAAAAAAAAAATAATAAATTAAAAATTTGTATTCCGTTGTCTCTGAAACCTAATATAGAAGTCCCTTGATTCCTCAGGGTCATCTAGAGGTCATGCCAAGGTCATCCCAAGGTAAAGTTCAGATGAATTTGTTTGAATTTTCAGGGTTTTCTCTATTTGACCTTGAACTGACCACGAACATGACGTGCTGGAGACTAACGGGCCTCGGATTCGCATTCAGCATGTCGAATTACGTGGGGATAAATACGTTTGGTTGTGTTATTTTTTCAATATTTTATGACGTTCTTCCAGAAAATCAGCGGTGTTTTTATGCATACACGCATATGTGTTTTGTGCATGGTGATGAAATCCTTTTTTCACGTTCATATAAAGACAGATGGTTTGAACGACACGTATGTACATATACTAAAATACAAACGTAGTCATACTCATGCATCTGTATGTATATTAAGATGCACCAACAAAAAAAAAAAAATTGCTGCTGCCGTAAGCGAATCATAAAATTTGGTCCACTTTCAGATTCACAATAAAGTATGGTTTGTTATTGTAAGGGGCATACTTACGACCGATTTCTTAAAGTATGGTATGTTCATCCATATCTCATCACATTTTCCCTCAAATCTTAAAAATCTTGAATAGACTTGAATTTTTCTTAAACGATCGGCAATAATATTTCGAACTTCTGCAAAAGCCACTTTGTTTATTAATACCTGCAGTTAGAAGAAAATGAATACCTGTAGAGACGAGAATTTCCCCTTTTTGTTTTAGTTCCCATGTTGCTATTTTGCATTGCACTGAATTTTTAAATAATATTTGGAATTAATCCTATCTTTAAAATGGCAAAGCCTTTAAAAACGTAATTTTAAAGCATGTTCACATCATCGTAATTTACGGCTCAATCAAGTAATTTCGCTCTGTAAAATCTGTCTATAAATTAAATAGAAATGAGATAAATTATCATAAATCAAGAGCGAAATGCAGAAAAAAAAATTCTTCAATTATTTTAGCCCCCACTATTTGGGAAATTTAAAAAAAAATCGCCGCCATTTGTTGTTTTTTGAAATCAAGTACAAACCACACACTCATTCGTACACGTGCTATAAAAATTATGAAAGAAAATGTGAACGTACTTCCTTTATGTGAAGTAATTTGATCGAAACAAAGTAATTTATGCTGTAATGTGAATATAGTTCTAGGTGACTATATATTTCTTGTACGGACCGTGAGACACTCTAATGTAAATTCACATGAAATGTGTATAATTTCTCTGCAGCCATAAACTCTTAGCATTCACACATATATACCCACATATGAGTTCTTTTAGGTCCATGACAATTTGCTAGTTTCATTTTATTACACACTTATTAATAAAAGTTTTGCTCCAAAACATCATAAATACATACAAATTTTATATACATATGTACACATATATATGTACATATGTACGGAAGTAAATAAAATGCTGACATGCAAAACTAGAACCAAAAACGGTAAGTAAGATCTGATTACGACACATAATAATCGTCGCCCTTTTTATTTAATATATAAAATCAATTTACGGCAGATCCGAAAGCCATAAAATGAACACTTGTACAATTTTCCACTTTGAGCATTTAAGGAGTAAAAGTAATAGTGTGTTGTCTAATATAATTATTTGTGCTTTATATGGCAAATAACATCAAAATTACCTGGTAATCATATTTAAAGCCTGTTTTAGGTTTTTTCCAATTTTAAAGTACACTCAGTACAAATATGTACATCATTTACGTTACATTTATGCAGGTCACAGCTAAATAAATCCAATAAATATTGGACTTGCTTAACAATTAAAAAAATTATTGGAAAACGAATCTTTCTTTCGAGTCTCAACTTCGATAACGAATGTGAAATAGGTTAGAGACCAGGCCAATATCCAGACAAACAGAACCGTTATGAATACGAAATCAAACCCATTATCGAATTGAAATTATAATGAGAGAGAGTTATATTTCCCTTTAAGATTGAACTGGATTTCAATTACTCTCTAGGGTTTCCATTTTTTTCGAACTCATCTCGAATGTATTTCCAATATACGTTGCAAAACTAAGGTTCGTTATGTGTTCATTCTCAGTTCGATATGCACATTGAATTTCAAATGTTCGCTACAATGTTTATTGGGATGAAGTAAATTGTAATGTTTGTAAATAAAATTATGAAATTGTTTTTGAAGGTGAATGGCCAAACCCAAGACCGTTTCGTACGGGCCTAAAATATTTCTCCTGAATGTCCTCAAAACCTTCCCATTTTTGTTAGATATTGTACGCAGTTATGACCTCAAACGGCCAGCTGTTAAAGAAAAATTTTTCGCATCACCACAAAGTTAAGCTATTGATAAGGCGTGAACCTATGTATCTTAAAACCTGTCACACCGTTAAATTGGTGCTCATAAGATTATTTGTACAGTAGAACTGGTAAAAACCAATTTATCCAATAGTGGGCAATTAAAAAAATTTAACGGCCTTTAAAAATTCGCGACTGAGAAACTTTCCTATATATCGTATCCAAAAAGGATCAATGATAGCGAACGCATTGTTATTTAAATTAACTAGCTGAGTACTAATTATTTTTGCGACGAATTTAGACAATGCCTCTAAGCAAGCCATTTTAGACGGAATGATGATGTCTTGCGGCGCAATGGGGTAGGCATGAGGCCACCAAACCGGTGCAAGTGGGTGTATTATTGCCACTATTATGGTCGGTGGTTGACCACCGTGAATATTACAGCAAATAGAAGGTGGACCTGACAAACTTACTACATTTGCAGTTGATAGCTCTGTCATAGGAAACGGCAAATTCGAGCGATAAGTCTTGGAGTTTCTTGATCGATTTTCGATAAGTAGCAATAACACAGTTGTGCCAACACAGTGTGTCAACACTTCATGATGTGCATGTGCCACTGTGTAAACACACAAAAAATCGTGCCATTATCCAATTCAACTCAGCAGCATATATGTATGAATAACGGGTAATAATTTCAATTCACGGATATAAGTGACCATAAATCTGTGTCCATACGCAATAACCGCCTAAGTCGACTTAAGGAAAACTACTATTCCATCTCGCCATCTGGGCTATTTAAAAATTTAATGACGAACACGTTTTGGTTTCCCCATAAGGTTAACATTGCAATCCAAATCAGTGTACGAAAATAAACTGTACAAAACAATTCCCATTTGCTCATGTTTAAAACGTTTTAGCTCGAATTCAGGATTTTCGACTTAGGCGGTTATTGCTTATGACCACATAAAGAAAAAGGGGTGAGTGTAGAGCTAGGGCTAAGGAGTTGTAGTGTGGTTGGAATGCGGTACATAAACTGAGAAAGCTTAAAAAATTTGTATAAACATGCATATATCGTCACTAGATACAAACTAATATGCGAGCTCAAAAGTTGACCACGAAAAAAGACGCATACAAAAACTTCAACGAAGAGAAACTCTCAACATAGTTGACGGCGAAGAAGGACCTCTTAACTTATTTTTCCGGTGGACTATGTTTCCGTGTGTATGTAACAGTATGTAAATACCCCAAAGAGTTTTTGGAGAATGCTGCTGAAGTGACGTCCTTGGCCAAGTATATGTGACCTGGTCTACGAAAAGGGAGCTTACGTGCGAAAACTAGTTTTCTGTGAAAAAGCTGTTAAAAGTAAGCTAACTCGTTTCGTCAGTTTCTCATTATCTCGTTATGCCGGCGGCTCCAGTAAGTGTTGTTGTTGGTCCAGTAAGTGTTGTTGTTGGTCAGTAGTTGGGTGAATATATTATAGTTCATCGTGTAAGTTGCTAGTGTCTTCTTTCTCTACATTTTTAGTAATTAAGCATTTTTAGTACACTTCTAAGCAAGTTAGGATTTTCTCTTTTCACCACGTGAAAAAGCATCTCATCTTCCATCCGAATCAACCAAAAAGTGAAAATTGATTTTTTGACACCTAAGCCGCTTTTCCGTAGACCAGGTCACATATTTCTTTCTAATATGTTTTTTGCCGTCAACTAGGTATACACATTTTTCCTCGCCGAAGTTTTTTGTTTGCGTATTTTTTTGTAATTTTTTTTTTTCAGGCGTCCTTTTCCGCCCTCGAAACATTAGCGAGTCTTTATTCGTCTCTAGTGACGATGTACATTGCTCTTCTTATTTACGTATTTGAATGAAATTCTTGCGTTTTGTACATTTTGCCTTTTTTTAGTCGAAAATAAACCCACAAAACAACGCGTGCAGAAAACAGCACTCAGGCTACATGCCGCCCATTGTTTTCTTTTCATATTCCATTTTATCTGTTTATACCCGAGCGCACTGGTGCACAAGGGTATATTACCTTTAACATAAATGATCAGAATGAAAAGAGAAGTCGATTAAGCCATGTCTGTCTGCCCGTTCGTCCGTCCATCCGTCTGTCCACTTCCCATATAACGATATTTTCGAAAAATGCAAAAACTACCATATTTCAGTAAATATTAGATGCAAATTGTTGAAAATTAGTATGTGGATTAGAATTGTGGTAAAAAATAATATTGTTATGAAATTTTTTTGGAAAATGGGCGTGACCCCGCCCACTTATGATGAAATGCTTCACCAATCCTTACCAAACTCAGCACGAAGTTTGGGTCTACCTAAGAAATCTGTTGAGAAGCTTTGAAATCGGGAAATAACCGCGCTAACCTGTCACATAACGGTAATTTACAGAAACACGAAAACTTCGATAAATGAGTAACTACTGGAGCTAATTCATTTAAAATCGTTGATTGCAATAACCACTAAGCAGAATATTATAATATTATAAATTTTTGGATAATGTGCGTGGCGCCGCCCACTTATGATCACAAATGTGTATCTCGGTAAAAGATTTATCAATTTCCACCAAACTCGGTGCACTTAATAACCTTGGTACGGAAAAGCAATTTATTTAAAATTATTCAAATCGGACTAAAATTAAACCAGAAATAAATACGAAAACTTCGATATTTCAATAATTGAGGACGCTAATTTACTTCAAGTTAATAATTACAACAATCTCCTCAGAGTAAATAAGACTGCTTTATACTTCTAGGAATTGGGCGAAGCATCGACCCCTTTAAAACCACAAAGGTGTACCTCGGTAACCACTTAATCGATTTGTACCTATCTAGGTTCGATTATATCTTTAAATCTAACTCTGCATATTATCGAAAACGTTGGAAATGGGGTAAAGGCCCCTACTTATAATGCAAAGCTAGTTCAGAGAAAGTTGAATCGATGATATTTGATAAATGCGTCGGGTATATAAAGTTCGGTTTCCCCCGAACTTATACTTCTTTACTTGTTTAAATATACTTTTTTTACAAATAAATCGAAGGAATTTATTGGGTGTCAAAGAACTCAGTTGTTCGTCTCTCAGCTCATTGCTGCTAAAAGACGTATACCTAATCCCTGCAAAGGCGGTGCAGAAGCATAAAAAGTGTTCAGCGGTCTCATCCTCTTCATGGCAGCCAGGTAGGTGTTTATGCTACGACGAGTAACCAATCAACAGTCCTTTAAGTTGTCTGCAGTCCCATCGTCTCAATAAAATCAAATACGTAGCAATACCTTTGTAGATTAAAGGCAACATGAGCTTTTCTCACCTGCAGCCCCTCGGAGCCTCCCAGTCATTGCTGAACGAAATATTCACCCAGTTTCTGACAATTGCCGAAGGTGGGAGCTCTATAGTTGGTTACGGACCGAGGAATGGAATGACTGGTCTGCGGACTCTCTGGCCAAATGGAAGATGCCTCATTATCAGGTGTTCTCGAGTGACTGGGCATTTCATCGTTAACTAGCTAAATACATTTATTTAAAAACGGATATTTCAATTTTTATATGCAACAAGTCAGCAGGTAAAATAACGGGGTGATATTTACATATTATTTTTTTAGGTTTAGTATGTCTACTGGCCTTGCCACCTTCATGTGCAATTCTGCGCTACGGCATGGTGTAGATTCTGTACTGGTTTCGTTCAATGCTGGCGCAGCGTGGAGGTCAATATGCCACATTCGGTATTAACAAAGGGCCGCCCTCAGGGTGGTTTGCTATCCCCTTGCTCTGGTGCCTGGTAATTGGTTCTTTGTTGTCAATCGTAATGACTCTCATATCTACGGTCAAGCCTATGCGGATGATGTGGGCTGTCTAGTCACGTGGAAATATCACCTAGGGTCTGTCACCAAAGGGAATCCTCAGGATCAGGCCCATAATCAGCTATGCGTCAGTGGTATGGCGGAGCGGACCCTCAATTAATAGCGTAGAAGATATGCTTACCGTCACTTTGTGTCTTCATACGTGGGAAAGCCTTAAAGCCACCTGCAGACCAAAAAGTAACGCACGGAAATTGTTGGGAAGAAGTTTAAGTGTCTGTGGTGATAGCCAAGCTGCATCCAAGGCATTGGCCAGCCCTCTTTCTAAGTACTTCCAAACTAGTTGGACAATGCAAGCCTCGACTAAATTATGTTGACAAACATAAAGAGCTTGCTTTACGCTGTGCGCCGGGTTACTAGGGATTGCCTGGTAATTAGACATCGGACCATTTGGCTAGAATTGGCTCAAACCAGGCATTCCTCGGTCCGGAATCAGTTATTTCACTCCCCGCTTCGGCCCTCGAAGCCATCATACTTCGCTTAGCAATGACTGAGAGGCATCGAGGGGCTGTAGGTGGGGAAATCTCGTGTTGTTGCCTTATATATCAGAAGGTCTTTTTAGTTTTTTGGTCTCACTGATCAGTCGGGATTGCAGACAACTTGTTGGACTGCCGATTGGTCACTTAACGTGGCACAAGCCCCTAACTGTGATATGCGTAGATAACAACTCCATTTGCAAGAATTAATTATGACGCATTTGAGAGACGAACACCTGAGCCCTTTGATAGCCAATAATCTGCTTAGGTTTATTCGTAAATCATGCAGAATTAAAACAGATTAAAAGGGACATGAAAACAGTGCAATGGACAGCATGTAGTCTGAGTGCTGTTTTCTGCACGCGTTGTTTTGTGCCTGGTCCCAACAAAAAAAACATTGTGAACTAGAGAGATATGTATACTAACGCTGTTCGCCTAAACGCGTAAATGACTTTGACCTCGTAAAATGACCTAATTTTGTATGTATATCTGGTTGATTTACGAGTTTTACGCGGTTGCGGGGCATTTAAGCGCTTAGATGAATACCCATCCTTATTTGACTTATGTCAGTGAGATATCAATTAACGATAAAGTTTAATTGACAACTCAGTGCGGCTATCTTTTAAAAGCCTATTGTATCAAAAAATATAAAGAAACGAAGAGAACGAAGAAGAAAAGAAAACCAATTGCATTTAATTGCCACCCACATATGAGCAAAACATTTTAATGCCGCTGATTATTCTGTTTCAGGGCCGGCCGCAGGATTTCTCTTTAGGAAGTGTTTTATGTAAAGTCATTCGTAACAATCAAGAATATCTTTGATTTATTTAGAGTATCCAGCATATGTATTGTATTTAGTTGTGAATATAATTTAGCAAAACTCAAAGAAAAGTCACATGCAATTCACTGAGGTATAGATAAACCCCCCTAGCGACCGGGCCTGTTCTGGTTCAAGTGTGAAGCGAAAGCTTCTTGTCTAGACCAAATTCCATTGAATACTTCACACAATGTTATTGAAACGAATGATAAATGAATTAATTATCTTTAACTAAACGCAGGATACAAGATGTAAACTGCGATTATGTGGCAGTGTCTGGCGAAATGAAAAATATCTTTATTACGATGCAAGTGGGAAAAAATCGAAAAATTAGTCTGAAATGTGAACGTGTTTGGTATTTGTGTAAAGTGACTTATCCACTAAGAAGAATTAAACAGAAGTTTCTCAAGTTTTATACTAAGAATTTTAATAAGAGCATAGCCATGCGCAAGCTCTTCACGCAAACAAATGTCAAAAATACATTATTTAAAATAAAATAAAAGGTTTGACGTTTTTTATTTTGACATAGATAGTAGAGAACTACAGGAATAAAAATTTTAGAATAACATTAAACACAGGGCGGTATGCCAGAAACAGTTTTTTTTATCAAAATTTCAAAAAATGGTAAATTTAATGGAATAATAAAAAATATATGTAAAAATGTGTTATTTTTTATTATTTAATTGAATGGCGCAGTTTTTAAGCTTTCGGAAGAAGAAATAAAAATATGCCAATTTTTTTCACTTTTTGAAGTAATGCGTTTTTTGCTAGAGCATAAAATCATTTTTTGTCAGTGTAATCAAATCTGCACGATTCATTCTATTTTCAAAAATGAAGTGTTGGCTTGACCAGCAGACAAGAGAGGTTTAATTTTTTTTTAAGAGTTGCCACCTGTTAAAAAATTAAATTACATTTCTTTAATAAGTTAAATGAATTATTAAGAGATGGGTATCAATCGAAATGTGAATGAAAAAGGTTTACTTCTCTACTACATGTAGGGGGTTGCCACCTGTTTGAAAATCAAATTTTATTTGAATTATTGGAATTAGGTAATTTAAATGGATAGTGGAATGAATTCATTTAACTTATTAAATAATTTCAATAAAATGTTTAACAGGTGGCAACTTGTTTAAAAGAAATGAAACTTTGCTGCACATCTATAGGCCAAGCCCTATCTTCTTCTTCTTCTTTTTTGGCGCTGTAACTGACGCCAATTGGAAACGCAAGTGAAGCCAAGTCCTTCTCCACCTG
>NW_016173490.1:0-11868 GCF_001687245.7 Rhagoletis zephyria
AGTACCAGCTTTATTTTATTTATTTATTTGTTGCAGTCATTTCACCTATATATATTCACGTATATACATTTGTAATACATATATATATATATTGCAAAATTAACATATACTAAAAGTAAAATTAAAGCCTAATATAAGTTAACCTTTTAAAATTCTTCTTCTAAGCTATAAAGTGGTTTATGTAGACATAATTAACTAAGATAGCATATTCTCGATGCTGTTGGAATGGACGTGATTCCAAGCAGTACCGTAAATATAACACGTGTAGGTCAAGAGTGTAATTTTAAGAGCTGCCACAACTGGGNGCCGCCTCTTATAAACTTCTCTACGGACAGACGGTCTAAATGGACGAGACCCAGAGTCGCGCTGTTTGATCGGAAGGAAAGGACTAGTTTCCATGCCGAACCTTTCTGTCTAATAGCCAATGTTCTGCAATGATTACGTAGAAGCCTTTTGAAGGTACCAACGTTTTCACAATTTTAATTTTACCTGGAAGCTCAACGAAACATTTTAATCCCTTATAAGAGATATTCTTCTTATCTATTTCCGTTTTATACAGCGGCAGCCTAAAGCTATTATTTTCCCTGAGTAAATAGGAATGAGTTTCACTGCTATATCGTAGGATATCACACAGATAACCCGGAGTTCTACCTTTCATAGTGTGATAATCTTCTGTTTCACGCTCAGCCTGTGTAATTCTGCGATCATTTCCTGTATGGTGGTCTCGTACCGCTTGTTCAAGATAAATCCCATAGCCTTATTTAGCATTTTTTGAAGCTTATCGATTTTTGTGTCGCTTAATACAAAAAAGATTGTTGGACAGTGTGTGGTTCAACTATGGATCTATAGACCAGGGTCTTATTCCTCCTTCCTAAGTACTTAAGAGCTAGCAATCATTCGCGTCAGCCTTCACCAGCTAATCTGCTGGAATGTTTATTGACAAGTATCGGCTTTTACTGCAGGAATCTTACTAAGCTATACAGGGTCGGATGCTGCTCCAGTTCAGATTATAAACAAAAATTCACCTTACGTGGAGTAGGTACTCCCCGTTACTTCAGTAATTATTTTCTCACATGACGCTTGCTACCCTTATCGTTCATAAAGACATCAAGCCGCTGATATCAATTTATGTCAACGTAAATATTTGGTTTTATGTATGTATGTATGTATGTGCTTTCAAACACACGTACATGCATATATAAGTATAACCAAAACAGCATAAGGATTGTCCACATGAAAATTGAAACCTGCATTAAACGTTTCAGCGATTAAATAGTTATCCAAGAGCAGCCCGTATGCTAAGCAAAAGAGATAGGGCAATACTTAATAATAGTTTAAGTGCTCGTGATAGCATTGATTTAATATATTCCAAGCATGTCACACATTCCACTAAATTAGCTTAGGTAAAAACATTACATACGCAAAGGAAGGATATGTATGTTCATATACATACATGCATATGTAAAGGGATGATGGTGCCAATTGCCACTTGACTCTAAGAAACATGTGTCAGCGAATCTTAAATGGAGCTTATGAAACTATTAAGAGCATAACATATGCGGGTCGCAAGCAATCTACGAGTACAGACAGACATACATTCATACATTTATTAAAACATATGTATGTGTGAGGTCTTAAGACAACTGTAACATATACATTGTGAACAAACATAGATATTTCTAGCTATAAATAGATATGTGCACATTTCGATAGTTTGTTTGCCGAAAAAGGATGTTCTTGTAATTAGTTTTTACATAGTTAAGGCAGTCGAGCAGTCGCACACCGTCTGCCTGCAGACTGACAAGTCAAACCCAAAATCTGCAGCCATTTTCAAGTTATGAGGGACATTTGTCTTTTGTAGGAAAATAGCAAATAAACATACATATGTATGTACATACAAAAGCAAACTAAATAACAAACAAACCCAACATTTTGCGTTATGAATAATTTACTAGCTTGAGCCTGCAATGCGAGTGCGCCGGCAGTTTTGCAGATTGTCCGAAATCGGTGTCAATGTTCCAGGCCATACCACCACACTCACACTGCCACACCAACGACTTTGTCTACATGTTCCTTTAATTGTTTGTATTTCTTCGTGCAAACCGCAGAAAGCAACAACAATAACTTGTAAACCTGTTTTTCTCAACCACAACACGTTTTGGGCCACACACACACACAGCGCTCTCAACTACAGCGGTAAAAGCAAAGTTAATAATGTCGTTAAGATGTTGGTTTAATTTGAAAATAAATTGTTAAATTAAGATTTGCTCCTGCCATAAGACAAGAACAAGTTTTTTACATGCGTTTCATACGTTTGTGCAGGTTGGGTGGGAGTGTAGGGCCACCACGCGGTATGAGTGATGCTGCTAATTCATTGGTCTCACTTCTCTTCTTCTTTTTCTGCTCATTATTGTTATGTCTTTAGGTTGTAAAATTAATGTTAATTTCTTTAGCCACATTGTTGCGGTTTGCCATGAAATATTTGCATAATTTTGTTAACAATAACATTGTAATTATACTTGGGTATCTACGCTAACAAAATGAGTATAGAAATATACTTTCTACTTGCTACTTTCTTCCAATTATTTTTTTTTTGGGTGTGGCATGCTCTGCCGCCTAATTTTCTACGTGATTTTACGGTTTTCTTTTCCCCATTTAGACATTAATAATTTCTTGTTAAACTTACACCTATTACTGTTAGCAGAAAAAAGGTGGTCGAGCATTTACATAACTTGGCTGGTCAAGGCTTAACTTTAATTAAGCGACAAGTTAATTTTCTTGTCCTTTTTCTGGCTGCTGCGGCTGTCTTTATTGTCGCTTCACTTCATATTCATAATTTTCAAAGGCTTTGTTTTGATTGTTATGTATTTATTTCCGGTTGAGTTTAAGCAATAGTCAAGAGCATTGTATTGTTTTGCTTGCGGGGGTTGCAAACGATAAGAAACTGAAAACGTTTGCCTTATTTAATTTAGTTTTCCTAACGAGTCGTGGATGTTTAATGTCTTTAAAGAGATTTCGTAGCGAACGAAAACAATTTTTATAGTGACCGATTTGTATTATCCTATTGATATGCACATGCGAGCGGTTTAATTTTATAGCTCTATTAAAGTCTGGAATGGATTGAAGAAATGAATCACAATTCTCACGAAAGCAAGATGAAGGTCCATAGTTCATTAGTGTTACTAATAAAGTGGAGGCCTAGGTTTAGGCCTAGGGCGTGAGTGTAAAGTTCCTTTCTTCCAACCTGCCAGGATAAGTCCATTTCCCAGCGAGAGTTTGCATGCTGAGGAGGTTTCTTTCACCGCCACTTCATCTGCCATACACTTATCTGGTATACTGTTATCGTCTGGCACCCACACTAAATGTGTGATGTGCCTCCTTTGCCAGATTTATGTCTGGCCAAGGACTGTCACTCCAGCAACATTCCACAAAAGTGAAGAGAGGGTTGTTGTTATGTGGGGTGCTTTCACCAGTCTGATTAATTAGAAAGTTCGCATGCTAAGACGCAGTCCTTAGTTACACCAGACTCATACGAGGCTTACGGTCAGCTGAAGTTCTTCGTCTGCGATGGGTGATGTTTGATTTCCGATGATGTCATTCTAGGGAGCGAATGGAGTTAGTGAATGGCTATAGTGGCATATCGTTTATGGGCTGTCTGTCGAGGGCAGTGAATGTGCAAATTAATAGCGTTTTCTTTTCTCGAAAAAAGACTGCACTTATTCTGCCTTGTGTTAGCGCTGTCACATTTTCATCTTCTTTTCTCAGCCCTTTCACGAGGCGTCGTGTTCCTTTCTCAGTAGGTTCCGCTCTGATCCGGCAAAATTGCTGCCTTTTCTGCCCTCAAATAAACGTGAGGGTGAGAGTTGCATGGTTGATTTTTAATTTACGCTTGTAAAAATGCAATTATTTTCCGTATCAGAAATAAGTGTATTGCTCTAAAATTTTTAAAGACCTACAGGCCAAGTAAATAATTCGGCTTTATTAAGTTCTATAAATAAATTGTAATGGGGTAGTATATTTTCTGCAACATTTTCTCTGGTTTCAGGGCAACGCAAAGCAAGAGTTCCCCTATAAAAGGGCAGAACTTTTTTTGAGAAAAGAAAACGCTATAAGTTTAGATGTTGTTCGTGTATTCGTATATATGTAGATGCCTTCTAGCGTGCCTAAGAGGTGGCTCGGCTTCCAGCAACCGCCTGTTCACGTGTTCCCTACAGTGGCAGCCGAGCAGCAATAGCTGACGGAGTATATTAAGGCTTCGCAAATGTGATTCATCCAGCATCAGAGGACATGTCATTCGGTGACCGAACTGGCGCAGCATAATTTAGGACCGGCCGGCCAATTGGCTTGGCCCCAAGTCGTGAGCGATTTGGGAACCCTGTAGTTCTATACTTTATTAACAATTGCTGTTGAGGAGTAAATCAAGCTTTCAAAGGGAAGGTGGGTGATAAGCTTATGCACGTACATTAGGGTGGAAAAAAGTAAAGTCGGAATTTTACAACTCTCACACCCTAGGATTGTTCTATACCGAAACAAATATTCCTCTTTTTTATTTTGGAATCAAAAAATATCTGGTAATCGGTCGGTCAAAGCGTTCAAAGTTTTCCTGAAATTTTTTTTATTGGTCCCCGCATTGCATTTTCTGGTGTTTTTGGTGGACCTATAAAATAGTTACTATAAAAAAATGGTTCAATAAAAAATTGGGTATTATTGTTGGGAATCTCCTGGAGAGAAATAGAGTTTTCCGATCGAAAAATATTGATTTTCAAGAATTCTGTACGTTGTTTTTTTCCATATAAATTACATGAAAAATTTTGAGCGCTTTGAGCACTTACTATTTTTTTTTGTTTCAAAATAAAAAATATGGGTATATTTTTTGCGGTATAGAACAATCCTAGGGGGTGAGAGCATTAAGATTCCGACTTCACTTTTGCACATGCATTTTTGGACCACCCTAAGGTAATGGGAACGTAATACAGCACTTCTTCACTAATTTTAGATCGATCTTTAAATAAATATTAGGTACGGCGATTAAATCAGAGCGCCTTCTTCCAGCTGTTTTGCTCTATAGCTGTTTCTTTTTCCAAATAAAAAAAGGTTGAGTGCATAGGAATAGGAAACTTTAATAAGAACATTAATGCAATTTGGTCACTTTTTTATCGGTACTATATTTATCGATAGTTTTCTCTTGATACTACTGTGTTTTTGTCTGCACTTGTATATCGATATATATGAATATAGATATTATTATGGATATTATTATGTACGTATTAATATAAATGGCGATATTAAAATAATTCTTATTGTTGTGGTATGTGTCATGTAAAACTTTTTTCGTGTGCCGTTTTTGCCCATTCTCAGGCCTATCTAAATATACAACAAAGTACGTAATTCATTGACCTTTCTTTCAGTTTTCAGTCCAATCAAAGGCTTTCAATAAATTCTTAAGCAAATTTGCCAAAAACCTTTGCTGAAAAATAATCCTACAAAGACACTACTAAGCGCCTGGCTTCAGCAAACAATCGATTCATTATTGTATTGGCATATTATTCTATCTCTTCTTTCAGCAGCAGCAGCCGCCGTACAATTCTAAAAGACACCAAGAAATTATGTCTGTTAAATGATTGTTGCGTATTTTTCGTTTTGTTTACCGAAAAGACTTACAGAGCATTTGGCGTCTTATGAGTGTCTCTTGCAGTCAGTAATAGATGACCTCATATTTTTTGGTGGCCATAAAGGATAACACGGCACACACGCATGCCACGAGCTTGTGTGTCTGTGGTTGTGTGTGACATTGAAGGAAAAGTTTGATATTTTTTTATTGTTGAAAGCATAAAAAGCCAAAAGGCAAACACACTCGAGTCATAAAAAGATGCCACAAGGCAAACAAAGCGTAAGCGCTGCGAAGAAATGTGTATGCATGCCATTGAATATGAAACAACAGTAACAGGAGAAACAGTACATAGAAGCAGTAAAAAAACGCAAAAACAACAAAAAAAGCGACCAAACTTATAAGAACATAAAGATCAAATGTCAATACGGTAAGCAAAATTGCGCTGCAGAAGGTAGTCAAATCTTGCTTGGATGGCAAGGAAAATCGAACAGCAGCAACTGTAAAGAACAACTGAAACAGAAATTCGAATGTCCAAGCTTGCAGACGAAACAAGAAAAGGGGGCGCCAGCAGCAGTTGTCTTAACAAAACAAATGGCAAATTCTAAACGTTGTCATAAAAATAGAAATATGAGCAACTTAACTACTAAGTAAAGGTACAGAGTTTGGGGGTCGATCGTAAAAGGACAACGCATGGGTGTGGGCTGCAAGCCAGCAATTTGTTGAGGGTGGGCGCTTAAAAGCCAAGACCTTCTAACGCTTTAAATAAGGGCATTTCCTAGCAATTACCCTCCAAAGCTACATTCTTTTTTGTGGGAATGGTATTAGTAATCGTATGGTGGAGGAGTGGGGAGCGATTTCGGTGATTTTTTAATGTTTACGAGTAAGAAATTGTTTTTAACGACTCACATAACATACTTAGATGTTAGGTAGTGTGTGTGCACATACAGGATATGATAAATGAGGTTAATAAAAGCTGGACCGTTATAACTTAAATCCGTTTTTTTGGCGCTTGGTATGAACGATTTTGGGTTTGAAATTCTCATATGTGACATAAAATTTATCACCCCCACCTCTTTTGCGTTTCAGCAATGAGTATTTAAAAATCATTTATTAGAATTTTTCTGTAGAATTATGTCAAACAGATAAAGGTCTGCATACCAGTAGCTATCGGAATATTTTAACTATGTAATTAGACGTCGCCAAAGCCGAGTGGTTAGAGGTGCGTACTATTCCGCTCTGCAAGACCTACGTTGGATCCTTGGCCCGAGAAAAATTTAAAAATATAAAGACTTTTTATTAAGGCCGCTACTGGGAAAGCAACGACAAAACTTCGGGTTAATTTCTGCCATGAAGGAACTTGTGGTCGTGTGGTCGAATCCTGGACATATGGCCGTTTGGTCAGCTCAGCGGGCAGCGAAGACCTTGGAATGCAAGGTGGAAAAAATCCTTCTGGACACGTCAAGATTGGAGGCGGTCCAGGGAGCTCTTCGAACTATTCAAGGCACACCTTCGCTTGTGGTGAGAGCTCTAATGAGAGTTCATCGCATGATAGTTAAGCATGCGGTAAGGCTTAACCTCAGTCCCCATAAACTTTCGGGAATGGATATCAGTCGTTTTAAGAGGTTCGAGTACGGAGCGTTTTTCTTGGATGAAGTCGTAGGTACAAACGCTCAGCGTCGGATGGGACCCCTTTCATTTGATGATGACCACAGTGAATGTTTAAAGTGGGAAAGGCGCCTCTGTTCGGTTGGTTGATGTCTTTAAAAAAGACTAAGGCTGACATCCCCGCCATTTAAGAAAACAATGGACGGGTAAAGACGTCTACTACAGCCGCCATGTAAAGGAGCGCAAATTTGGTGTTGGGTTTGTGGCGGGAGTGATACTCCGTTGCTGAGTATTGGCGTTCACCACGGTGGACGAATGTTTAGCCACAATCCGCATCAATGCGGAAGAGAAGGAAGAGGCGTCCAATGACCTCTTCTATAAGCGCTTGGAGCGAGAATTCGAGCATAAAAGAATCCATCAAATTACAGGGCTGTCTGAAGATCGAGAAACGCGAAACTAAATCGATCAGGTTGTGATAGACGGAAGTCACGCTTCCAGCGTTTTCGACGTTCCGAAAAAGGAAACTGAGAAGAGGAGATAGTCACGTTTTTTCGTAATAAGACTAGACCGGGAGCGCGAGCAACTAGGGATGCTAGTCGACAGAAATAACGCCCGAAAATCGTGTTCTAAAGTAAGGCGACTTTCGTAAGGTTTCATGACGATGGCGAACTACCACGTCGACCTAGTGGCCGATGCCCTGAACATATCTCAATTATGTAGGAAACATTTATCTATTCAGTCGAATCATAAAAGCACTGAAACAAGCAGATGAGATGTGTCCGAGCCACCAGTATATGGCAACAAAATCGAAGTCCCTCCGTATGGCTACTTATGACGGCCGGCTAGCTGCGTTATTTAAGTAAGACGAATTGCTAAGGTAGGGTAAACGCATCAACCATTATGCAGGATAGGGTCAGATGAACCGATGACCGATGATTGGACGTGTGCTCTCTTCAATCCCAAAGAAAGTAGGCCCGCCATATACGTCTACCCAGCGGATCAGAAAATAAAGCCTTTTCGAGCATATTATATAGAAGGCATAAGCCCACCCTCAGCGAACATATTAGGCCTTATCAGTGCGGAAAATACCCACGAGACAAGAGGTACGACACTCACAGTCTATTTCGCGAATTAAGAGCCATGATGTTATCCGATGAGGCTGTCCTTGGACTGCTCAAGAAAAAGATTTCGGGCGTTGCTGACAGTAAATTCCCCAGACTATGGAATTAGGAGCGGTATGAGCTCATGACACCAACATAGTCGAGCAGATTAACATACAGCGACTATACTGGCTCGTAGATGCCGGATGAACGGACACAAATGGTGCAGACCTAAAAGTATTCAATGCGGTACACGCTGTTGGCTGCAGAGGAAGAGGAATGACCCTCTGCGATGGAATGATAAGGTGAAGAGACACTTCGCATAGGCAGACGGAACCATGATCCGGATTAACGGCACAGTTGATCTGATCAAAATTGTAACCTCACAGATGGCAGTAGCGTGAATTAACGAGCCGCGAGGTCGTGAGTTCGAGTGCCACGAACTGTAAAATTTTAATTTCATCTTTTTAATTAATTCATTTATAAAATTAATTTTTTTAATTAATTTACAGTTGTTGTAGACTTTTTTAATAAAATGTAACTCCAATCACTGAAATTAACTAATATGAAATAAAACAAAACAAAAGAAAATAAAATAAATAAATCAAATAGATTTAATAAAATTTAAAAAATAAAAATTTTTGGCAATCGCTCGAATCGAGGATCTAACCTGGGTTCTACGGAATTGTAGTACGCAGCTCTCAGCAAAATCACTTGCTTGGTTTGCTTACTTGTGCAACAGCTGGCCGTTTTGGTCAGTATTGTCATCGAAAACTCCCCTGATCCCCATTAATTTTGAAGATTAGCTGCAGGACTTAATCAGGATCAACTGCAGTTAATTCTCGAGACAACTCCGAGTTAACGAGTTCATCCGGATCAAAACCGCCGTGTGTCTATGCTTTTAGGCTGCTACTACACCAAAAAAATAAGAAAAAAGCTATGCTAATTTTCTTCTGTGATTAATTTATGATTTCAAATAAGTATTTTATTAATTTCAATCTATACATAAATTAAACTTAATTTTTCCAAAATATTACAGCTGTATGATTTGCGAGCAAACTTGAGTACTATCTAACACTTCCATACTGAGACTTACTTACAATGTTCCCCTAACCCACATCCAGCTCGAAATCGCTGGAGTGATCAAAGAACTTTTCCACACTCTCTCCCATCCCTAACATAAANTGCGAAAACAATTTAATAATATTTAAAGAAGGCCAAGCAGGCGAAAAAGTTTTGCCATGACTACTTAAACGATTTGTTGGTTTTGCCATTAACTTGGCTAACCCACCTCCAAAACAAAAAAACTTCACTACGCCCGCTCCAAGCTCCGACAGAATAAGTACTACGACCTCGAACAACAACAACAACCAGCAAGTTATAGTAAGTCGTATTATCCAAGCGTATTGTTAAATAATTTTCGAATATCATACCAGCCAACGCGGATGGCGAGGTGTAAGAAGCATATCTTCAACCGAATCCGCATGATGGCAACAACACATCCTCATTATGGCAGCCATGTCAAAACTTTAAAAAACCATTAAAACAATTTAATCTCTCTTGAAAATAATGCAAAACTTTACGTTTTCATTGCGAGCAACTTAGAGAATCGAGCACCAAGAGTCAGCTAGCAGCCAGCCAACCAACCAACCACCCAACCACATTAACAACGAAGTAACCAACCACCGTGGCCACCAAAAATCACAACAACAAGCAGTAACCATTTGAGGCCAGGCAAAAGATGCAAACACGCAACAAAGACAACAAAAACAACAACCCGCGAATCAGGCGCACAACTTTTTGCCATCAAGTAAATCGTTGATTTGACTTGATTTCTTAAGAAATGATTCCCAGCGGAACACTCGAAAGCCAATTTCGTTGGCGGTAGCACCAGTTACATACATAAATATCAGGGGAGGTGGGGGGAGTGACTACACAACAACAATAAAAAAAAAAACAGAGTCACAGTAGAAGCAGTCAAAAAAGTACGAAGGAGGCAGATACGCGCTTCTTTTAAGCAGTCGCAGGCAACACTTTTTTCTATTGCCTACCTAAAATGCACGCAAAACGTTTTAACGCCCAGAAGTATGCTTTGCTTTGCTTTAATGCTACACTTGGGAAGCAAGTAAGTAGCGGTTTTGTTGATGCGCGCCCGTGTGACTTGTAGGTGTTGCCCGATTGGCGCGAGCAAGTTAATTTTCAGCAGGCGGGCGGCATTGGCACGTTGAATTCACGCCGAGTGCCAGCGGGAAGTTGTCAAAAGTGTTTGTGGTAGCTGAATGAAAATGCCAATGTGGGCTGCCGGTACAGTGTTTAATTTCCATGTCAAAGTGGAGCGGAGTAGATAGTAAGAGGTATGCTTGAGTTTTTCGTAATAAAATGAAAAATTGCAATTTTGAAATAAATATTTCTTTATGGCCTTCGAACGTGTTCCACCTATATAATTAAAGCAAAACCAATTTGACAATTTATGTGAAGGCAAAACAATCCGAAGAACGAAAATTTGATGCTGCAAAGTTGCATTCACAACAGATCAGCAGCCTTTATATTTCGCACGAGAGAGGAGACGAGAAGAGCAATAACGAGGCTAAAAAGAGCGAAGCCTACAGAGACCACTCCATAGCCTCCTGTGACTTGGCGGTTTTGATTACTTTCAGGATATCACACAGAGCGAGGAATAGTTGACCTACTGCCGTTAGCCTCACACTTGCAGTCGCGAGTCAGGATATCATTGCAACCGCTGCTTACTAAAACCAGTTGACGTGTGAATTCCGATCAGGTTTTTTTTACGACGCAATCCTTGGTTAGAGCTGCCACTAAACCAGCGATCGATATGAAGTTATTCGTCGAACGATAGACGTGTATATATCCTTGGCTTCACGCCTCAACTGTTCCATCTTTTGGACGACGCCTTCTTAGCTGACTCCTTAATGATCGGCCTCCAATAAACTTTGAAGGTCTTATCGTTAATAAGAACCCCTTCATGAGCCAACACTTTGAATTTTATCCGATTACCTTCTGATCTAGAAAATTCCCGACGAATCCTGATTACACACTTTAAACCCCGAAGCCGCTTTGCCCACTTATCAAACGCTCATTCACTAGAAAATGTGCCTTTGCGCCGACTACTTTGCACTTTAAAGACTCAATATTTGTATACCGAGTAGTTCACGGTATAGTCTCCAGAATGANTACATATCTTAAAAGAGTGGAGAGTGTTAGGTATACAGTATAAGGGGTGCTTTGAGGTCAACACCGACAAGGTAGCCAAGAACACAGCGTTTACAACTGCTGGGAGGCTTTATGTCGCATGTCAGTTTGGATTCAGAACGTACGGTCACAGTAGTATAGCGTCATCCTTAACTAGGCGAATAGACTACATGATCCCGCGTCTGAGTTTAGAAGCTGTAGAAACTACAATAGAACGTAACACATCTACACAGAGAGAGCAGGGGCTCTAGTATAATGCACTGAACCAAAAATTCCTAGGTCCTTTAAGTACCACGTTTGCAATTAAGGAGGCAGTCAGGTACATCAAAGAGAATGGACCCG
>NW_016173491.1:0-11868 GCF_001687245.7 Rhagoletis zephyria
TTTATTAATGAAGTCATTTGTTTGACAATAAATCAACGCGTTTTTATTTTTCTCTACTAAGTGGTTTATGTAATAACATACAGTTTTATATCATTTTGATTCGAACATTTGTGTACACATTATGTATCCAAGCGTGATTACCAGTTGTTGTGAATCGGCTGGAATCTGAAGAACTATACTTTCAGCAGGGTAATTCTAGGTTAGGTACCTAGATATAGCTGTCAAAGCTGCCAATGTTTGCGTCGTTGCTAGGCTAAGGGCGTGGGCTATAAATTCACTTTCAACTTTGCTCTGGAATTCTAAGAAGCTTCGTGTTATTTTTGGCCTGAACCGACTACCGCATACCGATGCTGGCTCCGAGTCGATCCTTCACCACATAAACTCCATCAAGTTGGGACTAGACTAGGCGCCGCAGCGTGTAGTTAGTTTATGGAAGTATAACCCTGTGAATTTATTTACATTTTAGAGGAAGATATGTAGGTGGTGAGGTTTTCCACAAGGAACTCTCCATCAGCCCCAAATTTAGGCTCCCGGATCACTGCAGCATATTAGAAGGCAGTCGTCTCTGTCTTTATAAGTGTAATACCCTTAAGGAGGTTCTCATCCATCCGTGTCGAAAACGGTCAAGGAATACCTGAGTTTCCTCTTGATCAAGTTAGACAACATTGCCCAGATAAATCCTATTTCGATTTGAGACCACAACAACCTCAAAGCCCACTACTAGACCGATTAGCTAGCACGACAGTAAACACTTGTGCAGCTGTCGTCGAGTATGTATTTAGAGGACAGGGACTGTGGTGGCTAAATGTGGTCTGCTGCTGCTGTACGGATAGTTTTTTAGTCGGGTCAGCGAACGCTAGGCGAAACTCTTGGAATGCGAGGTTACTACGTCCTTCTGCCACGGGTAGGTCGACGGAGTTCTAGGTCTAGGGAGTTCTTTAAACTTAATAAACCACGTCTCTTCTTACTAATGAGAGTTCTACTTAGTACAGTCATCGTCTGAATAAAATCTATGCGGTAAGGTCCTAATAGAAGCAGCTATAAACAGATGTTGGTAACAGAGGAAATGCAACGCCTCCTCTGTGTTGGAAAGGGCAGGTGGAGAATGATTTGGCTTCAGTTGGCATTTGCAACTGGCGTCAGTTGGCACAGATGAGAAATGACTGGCGTGCTGTTTTGGACTCGGCCAAAATCGCTTAGGCGGTTACAGCGCCAATAAAGAAGTAGAGACAACCAATCTAACGTCACCTAACCTAATTTCGAATTAAGAACCCGGGAATCCAAAAACCGATACAGGTTGGTTTGCCCGACCATCAGTGAAAATTAGAATGACCCCTGGACCGTAAAGATCTATTATTCTTCCTTGGTTGTAACCAATATTCAATCCTTTTATTTCTTCTTTATGTCAATTTATTTGGTAGTTAGAGTTTTGTGTATTACAGTTAATTTTATGGTTAGGTTAGGTTGGTAGAATCGTTACCATCAAAGCAGTCTCACCGAGCAAAAATACTCTGCCTGCCCCTCGGTGAGCGCTTGTCGATATGAAACTGCAAGGGCTTTGCAGTCCTGCGTGACGGGTGGCCGTAAGCTAAGCTTCTGGGACTAATAAAGGCGTGGACTTTGTACCTTTTGAGAGTTTTGACAGGACACAGTCTGATTGTGAAACACTTTCTGTTAAGGCTCAATTCTAAAAACCTCGCTTTTGCATTCCTTAATTATCAGGAACAGCTTTGTGTGGCTGTTGTTGATAATCTAGGTTTTTCCTCGATCTTGTCGGATTGAGACCTAGCGGTGCTCTCTGCGACTGACAACGGCCTATGGAACTGCTTTCCCGGAGCGCAGCGGTTTTTCATATGACACGGTGGTGTTATAAAGGATAGTCTTCTAGTGATCAACATATCCCTCATGCCAGGAAGAATGCCGTAAGATTTTTCCCTGATATGTACATATGTATTTCAATGAAACTCGGCATACATATATATAGGTTATAAGCTGAATTAAAATGTAGGACATTTTTTAAAGAGGGCTTCCACTTTTGTCAAAATTTAAAAGCGTTTAATTAATAAGTTAAATTAAATATAATAATGTGGATCCCAAAGGAAAGGGGTTCTAAAACGATTTAATGCAATTTTTTTGAAAAGCGTTGCCATGCGTTCAATAAGTTAAAATTAATTTAATTTACAAGATAAATTCAATATTTTAAAAAAGCATCAAACGAAGGAGTCTTAGGAAAGCATTATTTTGAAAATATTTTTTACAGGGTTGCTACAGGCCTAGAAATTCATAATGAATTTATGTAATTAGCCACTTCAATGGAATACTTTTACAGATGTATGTAGGTATCAATTGAAAGATACTGAAAAAGGATTTATTCCGAAAATATATTTGGAGAGAGTTGCCACATGCTTAAAAATTCAAAATAAATTTAAAATAAAAGCATGCGTTTACTTTAATGCCGGAATCTTTATTTCTAAAATGCTTTGGAAGAGGGTTGCCACCTGCTTAGAAATTTAAAATTAATTTAATTGACAAATAAAATGAAATATTTTTGTATACATACGTTCCAATTGCGAAAGGTTTAACAAGCTTTATTTATTAAATATTTTCAAAGAGGCTTTAGTTTAATTAGTTTCAGATTGCTAGTTGAATTTAAGGACAAATTAAAGAAAGCTTATTCTTGAAATAATTGAAATATTGCATTGAGGTTTCTTATATACTTACAGCAAATTATTTTGAAATTGTTTCATTAGAGAGTTACCACATTCTTGACATAGTGCCCACCTATTTTTTATCTGGTAACACTATCACTCTATTTGTGGCTTTTATTAGCCCAAGTCCCACCTACCTATCTACCAGCCATATTTCCATAATTTAATAATAATTTTCAGTTTATGCTAAATAAATTGTCATAATTGGTTTTGATATGAAATTAAAATAAAGTCATACATTTACAGCCAATTTCACGAAAACAACTTAAGTGGAAAATGACTAAAAAATTTTTATGGTGAAATCGGCTGTTAGTGACTACATACGAAGGATAAGTGGCTCTTCGTGCTAAACGGCTGAATTAGTTAAAATTTTCGCAAAAATTTACCATGCAGTGAGATATAGTAATTTGTTTGACAGAATTCCTAGGAAAGAATTTATCGAAGCTGGCTCGATTAAGATAATTGGGTACATTAATATAATAGAAGTATTTGAGGTTGACGAGATGAGAACTTTAACGATTTATTTCTACATACCGATACTTTTATCGATAAATGTTCCGATTTACTTATCGATACTAAAAAAGGCCTTTACCAATTGTAATGTTGCCGACATGTTTATCGATATTAGTATCGATTTATTTAGCAAAAGTGCATCGATATAGTTATTGCTTCTTGTTCATAAGTCCATATCAAGTGATGTTTAGTAGAGTTATCGATAGCTATTCGATATTTACATTTGTATTTGAAACTATACTACATACAAAGCTCTTACGACTCAACATGGGTGGCTCCTTGTATTTGTATAACGTATACACATAAATGTATGTATATTCTATAAGTTTAACGGTACAGCATGGTCAAATTTGCTGCATTAACATGCATTTTACACATGTAAAAGTATTAGTGACCTCACTGACTTGCAACGCACAATTTTAATTGCTATTCTTTTGTCGATACAAAATCGGCTAAGCTTTCATTTTATAATACAAAACACTTCAAACAACATGACTCATTAAAATGAGCACCACATTGTTCTATTACTTACATATTTACAAGCAAAAGGAAAAACTCTTTAGACTACAAAATTATTCAGAAGAACAAACTACATCCGAAATATTTCACATCCCCTTTACCGCTGACTTTGGATTCTTCTAATTTAATTCTCATTGTTGCACATGAAAAAAATAAAACACCCATAATGTTAAGTGGGCTCTTAAAGCCAGCATATGTGCGTGCGTTGAAAACAGTTAGGTGTGCAACACCAACGCAACATGCAACGCATCGGGCTGCCAGCAACACTTTGCTGCAGTTTATATGTAGGCCCGCCCGCTAACCGAATGTTTTCAACGCCAAAATCACCCCACGCCAATGCTGACTTACAAAAATCATCACCATCAACACCATTGTCATTGCCAACATGAATTGGGCCAAAACACATACAAAATACTACAACAACAGTCGTTGGCACAAGCCATAAAATATATTACAATGAGGCATCTGCAAAGCCACGCAGCTGACATTTCAAGTGCGCCAAGCATAGCAAACAAAACAAGACATGTTCCTGTGAAAAAAAAAATGTGGAAAATAAAAAATCGACTCGTTAATAATCGCACAAAATTTTCGAACATGGCTTCATTGAGCGCAGCTTAATGAGTTGGTAACACCTATGCCCACTTACCATGCGGGCCGGCTGCGCAAGAGATCCATTGCTTACTCAGCATGTTTGGCAGCCGCGCACGAGCCAGTGAGACAGGGGGCAGCAGATGCATTATATTCGTACTAAATATGTATGTATGTATATGTATGTGCTATAAGACTGACTGGGTTGAAGTCACATATACACACATACATAGTAGGTGAAGGCATATGAGATATGCCGAACGAGAAAGTGAATATAATTTGATTGTTTCTGCGAGGCTTTTTTTGCGCCTTGTATTTGGGGGTTGTCAAAAAAGCGAAGAGAAGGCACAAAATTAAGCAAATACTTTAAGCATACATACTTGTCTAATTTTTTTACGATCGATACATTTTCCAATATACATATTTATTGGTATATCGAGGTGATAAGTGTTTATACAACTAAGGATTTCTTTGCTGATGTTTTATTTTTATTGATATTTTTGCCGATATTGATAGTCTCAGCGATGTGTTTATTAAAATTTTAATCGTTTTGAATTCTATATATTTCCTATACACACACATACATATGTAGTCAAAGCTCAATCAGAGACTTCGAACTGCTTAATAATTTGATGCGATACCATGAAAATAGGAGCATCTATAGTTAAGAGGACAACAACATAAGTGAGAAGTAAAATCTCAGTTAGTCTAGACTTAATTTCCGAAACTTAACTTAATATTTTGGCCAACCTGTTATATGAGAACCTGTGTTGGCGGTTAATTAAAACTTAACTTACCATAAGAAACTTAAGAACCTGTAGATTTTAGGTTCTTAAGTTATGGCCTTACGGAAATTGAGAGATTTGTATTTCTTAAAAATAAATGAACGAAACATTTTTGTTTGCATGCAGTTTTTTTTTGATGCGGCATTTTAGGCGGCGAACTGTTAAACAGCTGAAAAAACAAAATACAAAAAGCAAAATATTTCCGCTCTTGGCTTAAGTTGACGTATTGAATAATCATTGATGAGATCTTACGGTAAGTTAAATTAAGTTAAGTCTAGACTAACTTTGCTTTAATTATGGGGTTTTCACAATTGAGCTCTTGCACATAAGGCAACTACACTCAAAAAAAAAAATTGTGTAGATTTTTTAGCTAAAAGGTAGGTTACTGATTTCCTACCTTATTATTTGCGAAATTACATGCTCGATAATTCAACGAATAGTTTGTTTAAATTTCGTACTTTTTAGAGTGTAATATAGCTGCTGTGGTGTGAGTAATTTTACTACAAAAGTGTGTACAAGCTACAAAATACATATCTGCTTTTTGATTTCACCCGTAGAATTGTGTAAAGCCGCGAACCAAAAGGATTTTTACACACGAAAATGTGTAAATGAGAAAAATACATATTCATGGTGTAAATTTACCAAAAAATTTAAAAAATAAACAAAAACATACTCGATTTATAGTCGCATTATTAAACAGATTTTTAAGAGTGTACTCATAAATGGTCGACTTCGTCGTACATAAAGAAACAATTAAAAGAAAACAAAAAGTACCCCGAAATACGACCAGCCCAAGAGATCGCCCGTTTCTTAAAAATATCACTGCACTTTTTGACCACCCCATATATATGTATATGTACGTATGTATCCAACCAATCTACATATGTACATATGTATTCACTCAGGGCATACATAGATAATAAATTTATTAATTTTCAATAACAGCTCTTTCCCTAAATGATTTTGAGATTATTCGCCCATGGAGTATTTGTTGTGTGCTTTCTGAAGCTTCATTAATGATAGTACTATATACATATATATATATATCTGTACTGAGCAAACACAGTTAAGCTCATCATCATCAGCATTATTTCAATTTCGCTTCATTTCAATTGAGATGAAATTAATTATTGATTAATTTTGGTTTTGTAATTCATGCAGTGAGGCCGTATGGCAGGCAGGCTCAGCGTGATTTGGCATGTGTTATTGTAAAGTAACATATGAATGTATGCAGATTAAGGTGGGTGCCTCAAGAAAAAAAAAAGTTGCGATTTTTCCAACAAAACTATAATTTTTGGTATATTTCAAGACTTCCGCCAATATATATCGTAGAATTATTAAGATTTCCGTGAGCTGAAGCGATCTTAAAATACCTCCAAAATTTTTCATTATTCTGATGCCATTAATAAACCTTTTAAGCTTATTCTTGGAAAATATATTTTTAAAAATATATGTATCTAATTTAAAAACTCTATATTAGAAGTATTTTCAATTCGCTCCAGCCAAAGTAATTCTTAATATTTTCCGTAATAATTTGACCGAAGTCTTAAAATATGATGTAGAAACTACACCGATTTTTTTTTTTTTTTATCGAGTGATTCAACCTAATGCTTTTAAGTTAATTTTTTTTTGCATAAAAAGCTAAGCAATACTCACAACATTTACTCGTAAAACATCAACGATGACAATGAAGATTGTTACAACAGTGTCGAGGATGATGATGCTGTTACAAGATGAGTGTTACTTTTATTGGCAGTCTGGCAGTTTGGCTGCTTGCTGCCTGCTATTGATCTACTGTCGCTGGCGGCAGGAGAAAGTCATGACAACCTACGCTAATTAGGTGAAGTGAAGATTGCACCAATTGAACGAATCAAAAAAGGAGTGAAAATCAGTGCACATCAATCAAAATATGTGTGTATATATACATAAATATGTATATCGCATACATACATACAAAAGTTGAAAAAAAAATATTAATTGTTGTTCTTTCTTCGACTTCTTTTTTTCAGTTTAACATTTTTTCTTGAGCTTGTGGTTATTTAGACTTCCTTTTGTTTTATTGTAACATCTCACACGCTTTAATTTATAGAGCACTGTGTTTTTACAATTACTCGTTGGCACCGTTGATGTTTAATGTGTGGGCTGCAATGCTGTTTTCTTCGCACTCCTTCATTTGTTTGGTAGGAGATTTGTGCGCATCCCCCTAAAATTTGAATGATTGATTAAGTTGCCTAGGTACGTATTTTGAAGATGGATCGATTTGTTTTTCCCCTGTGTTTTTTTTTTGGGGGATTCGTAAAAAGTTTCATTGATGAAATCATACAAACAGCTACAATGATTAAATATTAATGCGTAGGTGGCTTAACTGTGTCAGTGTGAACTGACTTCCATCAATTAAAAATATTCGAAAATATTTATGTAGTATAAATAATGGAGATTTCCTAGTAGTTTAGTTTGAACTTTAAGCTCGCTTTGAACTGAATGCTGAATGGAATAGCTTTCAGTAATCAATTGGAAAAAAATGTAGGTATGCCACAACTTTTTCTTAATGGTGAAAAATATTTTTGAATAACAGACATCAAAGACTCGTTAGAAGAACGAATGAAAAAGGCTTTTGAGATGCTGAAATTGATTGAAAGGCCAATTCGGGCTAAGGTAGTTGCAAGCAATTGAAAGATATTTAGTAAGGTAAGATAGTTTGAAATATTTTGTTTGTTCTGGCTCAAAAATCTTACAAAAAAGTTTCCTTGCCAACTTTCTTGTTGAAAAGCTCTTTTGACAGAAAGCACTTTTTTATTACTTTGCCCGAGATTTTCCAACGGACCCAATCATCGACTGAGCAAATCATTGGCTTGCCATTGGAGAGATTCGAGGTTCAATTTTTTTTTCGAATTAAATTTTTTACCTTTATTTTTATTTTTTATTTTTAGATCTTATTGTTTTGAAAAGTAAAATATTTTTTTTTCATAACATTTTTTGAAATTTATTTCCCTTTCTTCTCTTATAAAATTTAAATTTTTTCTTTTTAAATTTAATTTAATTTTTTATTTTTTAGGATTTTATTTTATTTTTTTTTTACTCAATATTTTTTTAAGATATACTGTCACTCACAGAAGTATTCGTAATTTAGTTTTTTTCACAATATTCAAAATATTTTCCATAATAAATCAGTTTCGTTACTTTTTATTTAAAATATAGAACATTCTAACGGGTGATTTTTTTGAGGTTAGGATTTTCATGCATTAGTATTTGACAGATCACGTGGGATTTCAGACATGGTGTCAAAGAGAAAGATGCTCAGTATGCTTTGANCACCAAGATCATGCGATTTGACGCCTTTAGACTATTTTTTGTGGGGCTACGTCAAGTCTAAAGTCTACAGAAATAAGCCAGCAACTATTCCAGCTTTGGAAGACAACATTTCCGAAGAAATTCGGGCTATTCCGGCCGAAATGCTCGAAAAAGTTGCCCAAAATTGGACTTTCCGAATGGACCACCTAAGACGCAGCCGCGGTCAACATTTAAATGAAATTATCTTCAAAAAGTAAATGTCATGGACCAATCTAACGTTTCAAATAAAGAACCGATGAGATTTTGCAAATTTTATGCGTTTTTTTTAAAAAAAAAGGTATCAAGCTCTTAAAAAATCACCCGTTATAAGAAAACCCACAAAAATCAATCTTGCAAACTTTGTAAAATTTATCAAACTTTAAAAATGTTCATCAAAAGCCCGGGTAAGAGCTGAAAAAAATGCCTGACAGTCGCCTGGAATCTGAAATGCTCCGCTTACGACTGGTCCCCTTGTGAAGTGTGCCCACCTAGATGGATTCTCGGCACGGGCCGTATGACACCTTGATCTGGCTCTGAAAATAGAAAGAGGAACGGTTTTCGTTGGGATAGATGTTAGGAGCGTTCGCTGTGCGAAAGGGAGGAATAAATCTCGACTCAGTGCCTACGGATATTTTGTTCCACATGCAAAAAAGGCGAAAGACCTATTTTACGAATCATCGAAAATTCTTTGGTAAAAGTAATAAATGCTTTTAGAATGAAATATCGTTACGGAATTTTTTATCCTTTTATCCTTACAACAATAACAAGAACTTTCTGTACACTTTAAATAAAATAAAAACGGTGTAAAGCTTACCGAAACACACAAACCCAAAATCTCCATATATGGAAGTACATACATACATACATATTTGGAAAATTTTTAGGCAGTGTTCCAATGAAATTGATTGACTTTATTGAATCATTTTGATAGCCCAATTCGATATCAACCTTTATGCAAAATCATAGTATGTGTGAAGGCGTTCCAATCTTTTCCGGAACCTACGCTCCCTTAAATGTGAGAAAATTTGATAGAACTCTGTTTATTCTTTAAAATAAGATGGTAATCATCAATTCGTTAGCATATTATCGCTTTGAAGTCACCGCCTTATTAATTTAAATGTAAATAAAAATCCAGATGATTCAGCTGCCATATAAAAGGGTTTGTCACAATTTTGGGCTCGATTTCTATAATTCGAAAACTTTCACTGACTACAAATTAAGGTCAATTCTTGCGTATGCAAATTTTGTTTGCTTTTGTTCATTTTACACGTAGGCATATACATACATAATTAAGATATAACAGTGCAAAGATATCAGCAAATGCGCGGACTGTTTGCTTAGAGACAGGAGATATGTACTTTATATTGACCTCGTTCCTTGCCTCAGATCCATGCGCTTTTCTTTTACCAGCTCGGAAAATCAGAAAATAGGCTTCCGGGGCGATTTAATTCTTAGAAGGTGTGTATCGATTTTCTATGCCTAATGGTGGTCTAAAGCCACTCTGATAAAGTGTGAGCAGTTCGCTAACGGTTGGCTTCAGTCTTTCACACAATACGCTGGACAAGATCTTATATCCGATTATATGGCTGGCACATATGACCACATCGAAGTCGTTCCCACGACAGTCGGGTCTACGTAACCGGAACGACCCAGATTTATATCTGGCCAAGAACTGTCACTCCAGCAACACTCCCCAAAAAGTCTTTGGGGAATTTGTACAACTGCTACAACAACAACCACATCGAAGTCGACAACGTCTGTCCGTTATACAACTCTTCGTTGGTGAAGCTTAAATTCCCGACAGTGCGACCAAATACCCCTTCCTTTTTCACTCTGGTAATGAAGCTGTCGAAAAATTGTTTAGTATTGTGCCGGCTGCAGCACCCGTAAGTGAGCGCTTAGATGACCTGAAATAAATCTTTATTTCTGTGCACTTGCTTTGATGCCGATTGGGCCTAGACGCTCACTTACATGGGACAACAAAAACACTTAGCGGCAAAGCCAACATCAGGTTTTGACTCCTTTGCTTGTCAAAGACGTCGCAAGATCAGTTGCTTATTCTATCTATCCCCATCCAACGCATTTCTTGGATAGCGGTGATGTCAGGCTTCGTCCTTCCAAGGACATCAACAAGCCGGGCAGAGTCACCTTCCCATTTAAGGGTCATAGTCCTTCAATTTTTCGATGTGGTCGTCATTCAAAAAAGGGGATCTCTTGCAAGGCTTTATTTTACGTTTATTTTTTTTTACCTGAAGGAAAGGACAGCCTGATTAAGCCACGCCTATTTCGCTTCATCCTTCAATTATTGTCCGTCAAGCTGAACTAACAGTAGGCGCAGAGAACGGGCTGTTTCAATAGGGTCGGACCAAAGGGAGAGGCGTGTTAGTTGAGTAAGATTGAGCTGGCATGTGAAGAGGTGGTTGGTGTCGTGCAACATCAGAAGGCACCCTGTCGCTGTCCGGAGTGCGGCGTTCTGACAATTCTGTACTTTCCTCCACTGCGTCCAACTAGTCCCCGGCGACCGAACTGGTGCTGCATAATTTAGAACCGGTCGGTCAATTGCAACGTTTCTTTTTTCTTTGCCCCAAGTGCTGCTGGCGAGCGACTTGAGTACCTTGTTGCGGCTCTGTATTTTGTTGACAACTATGGTTGTGTGCGTGGAGAAGGAGACCAAGCAATCAAAGGTGACCCCTAAAATTTTCGGGTTATTTACTGTCGGTATTGATGTGCCATCGACGTGAATGCCTAATTCTAGCCTGACCTCCTTCGTCCAGGTGGTGAAGAGAATCACCGTTGATTTCGTGTCGATCATTCTCACCAGCTTTACCGCCATGTCGATTGCACATATCTCAGCCTGGAAAACAGTGCAGGGATCTGGCAATCTATGGGGCTCTTTCAGAGAAATGGATATCGAAGTTTCTATCGAAGTCAGTTTCGGTAACCTGATACTACTGCTACTGCACTCAAGCCCCACTCTGTCAAGAATGGTTGCGTGACTCTTGCAAGTTCTTCGCAGCCTGTTAGACGCCCTGAAACGTGGAGCGCTTTCAGGCGCGGACCTTTATTGTATAGTTTTATGAGTGGAATGCCCAGGAGTGTCTCTAGCGCCGCCTGGGGCGTTGAGTAAACCGATCCCTTTTGCAGGTTGAGCAGATAGGATTTAATGCCAACCGCCTCCCACCATACCAGCGCCCCATAAGTGAGAATAGGTCTAACTACCGGCGTATAAGTCCAGTGCAGACCATCGAGGCGAATTTCTCCACGACCAGAATGACTAATTCATCTGCATACGCAACGACTTTAATGGCTTCTGATGTGCAAAGTGGTATTTATTGAGAAGCTCTTGATAGCAAATTCATATGCCGACTCGAATTTCACGCGTCATTGCCAACCAAATGGAATGCCACTCATTCATTCTAATCCCA
>NW_016173492.1:0-11867 GCF_001687245.7 Rhagoletis zephyria
AAATTATTTTAATTTATATATGCCAGCGACAACAAATAACAGTTATATAGTATCTTGTGCGCTCCCAAATAAAATCTACAGAAAGCTTTCAAAAGCTTCTACAGTGCGACAGGTTTTTATCGTGACTGATTTGCACGCAGAAAAGCTTTTTAACTATGAATCCTCGGCACATATTTAAGTTTCAAGGAGTATAAAGCTTTCTATTAGCTTTTTAAAGCACAAAAAAGTTCTATCGCGCCAACTGCGTTTTCAAAACAAATGAATCCGTTAAAGCACTGCCTGTAATTTTTTTTATTTTTTTGTCTCATTGGAGTTTTAGAAATTTCAACAAAAAAAAAAAACTACAGCTAAAAAGTGCGCTCTCAATTCCTTCAGAGCTTATGTGTGTAAGCGAAGAGAAAAGCTTACTAATTTTAGTGATTTCGATGTGATGATCGAAAAATAGTTTTGTCTTACAAAATTTTTAACTTTGACTAAAGTTTTTCTTATCGCATTTCTTTCTCTTTTGATTTTCTTAAAACTCTAATCTTTACCCTCGAACTTTTGCTTTCATTCCAACTATCGTATATTTTCCGATTTTACGCTTAACGCTAATATCTCTCCACTAATCGTTGTATGCTTTTATTTTCTCTCTCTCTCTCTCTTTGCCTCTAACATTTCTCTATCACTCTTGCTCGCTTGCCTTCACTCACTATTCACAACTATGCGCTCACTACCTAACACACGCTCTCTCTTAACTGTTATCCTGCTCTTTCTTATTTGCCAATTTTATTGCCAATTTTTCCCTAACTTTATATAGCATCAATATCGGTGTCGCATTATCAAAGCTTAGACACGCCCTACACTTGGACACGCACGAAATGAATGCGTATATCTTAAAGAAAAAAAAAGAAAAAAGTAAACTGCTACTTATTTAATAAAACAACAAGCTCTACAAATAATTAATTAAATAAATAACTAAACGAGTGCTAAATAAACAAATTTGTAAAAAGTAAAGCAACAAATTTTAAATCACAAATCTTCCAGCTAAACTAAGAATGACTTACCTGAATGTACGAAGTAAATATGTAGTTTGTGGAACGAAAAAGTGTTTACTTTGCTGCACCAGAAATTATTATTTTGCTGCAATTTCGTCTGTGTTGTAAATCACTATAATCACACCAACACCACACCACGAAACACACACACACAGTACCTAACATATTTATGCCCATTCACACAGATCATAAATTGAAAAACATGCATTTTGTCTAGTGGAAGCGATAACTAAACATAAAAAAACACTAACGAACAATGTATGCACATCTAATCGATAGCTGATAAATAGCAGAAAAAAAAGATCTAAATCAATTTTAAATTAGCGCGCTATTTTTGAAAAGCAAAAAAATATTGTGAACTCCACCTAAACATTTAACACAGAAAACCATAATAAAAACAGTTACTACATAGGATCTTCATTCTCAGAGCACTCAACAACAACAATTATTGAAAAATGGTAAGAGTACGTGTTTTTATTTATTTTTCATAAAAAGTTGTGTTCATTTGTGCTGTTCCGTTGCAAAATATTTGTTGCTGTTTCAACAGTTTTCGAACGAAGATTTGCCTTGTTAAAATTTGAGTTTTATTCTTACAAAGTATACTCCTAAAATTCAATGTACAGATTCCAAAAAAACACAGACAGTTGCGCGTTACATAAATAATGAAGTTTTTAATTTAAGCTTTAGTTCTTCAATACATATGTACAATAATATTTGCAAATACATACATACATAGATTAGGGCGGTACTTAAAATATCAACAACTAAATTTTATAAAAGAACAAAGACGGAAATTTCAAAATTTTAAGCTAATTTTTATGGGTCTCTATCAAGATTTGAAAATTTAAAATTTTTAATTTGGCAAAATTTTTTCTTAACATCTGATAAATTCGACATGTTATTAAAACTTATTCTTCGCTGAGTTATAATTGGTCAAAGTCAATACTTTATTGAAATCTTGCGATGAGTTTGTTTATACTCAATACGTTCAAACCCCGTAGCAACCCTGCATTTTTATTTTAATTTTGAAGTTTTCGGGTACCTTTATTTTTTAGCACAGGCTTTTCCATACAACACCAGTGCATTGGTCGATATACAGCCCCAATATTCAATCATTACCCGAACCACCCACCGACATATATTTCGGCCCGCTGAATCTTAATCTGAGCTCCGTTTGACTCATCCACCCTCAAAATCTGGAGTATTGAGGTATGCGCGTTTTACTTTACATCTGGTGTGGGTACCAGGACATTGGTTCATACCAAGAAACGAGCTTGCAAGAAATAATACTTCTGCACCACTTTCACTGGACTGGAAGTAGTTAAGCATGGCGATCGTTTCCTGCAAGCTCATGATTAGGGAGTTTTTAATAAAACAAGCAAATACGAAGTGGGAACACTCAAGTTCAAGCACTCAGTTAAACTCATATAAAAAGGAGAGAAATATGGTTAGTTATGAAATTGAGTACCGGCCACATTCTTTTAGGAAGATACGCAGAGCGATTACGAGTGCCCCACAACAACTTCCGCAAAAGCTGCTATGTTGAAGAAGCATCGAAAAGTGTCACGAAAAGGCACTTACTATATGAACACCCCGAACAGGATTTTTAAACGATCTAAACACAGCGGCAAGGTTGAACATATGACAGCTACTCAGATTTGCTGATACACTGGTTCAAAGAGGGGGTTTCGAGATCTCTGTGTTATTACAGACCCCATTTCATAGGCCTAGGTGTGCTAGCAAGCTAACCAGCAGACACCTGAACCTAAATTACCTAACTTTGGTAGGAGGAGAAGCAAAATTAAATTTACTAAGAAGGTTTCATGTCAAAATACGGACAGGGTCCAGGTAAATTACTCTTTGATTCATGGGTGCTGAAATCTCACTCGAACTACTGATACTTTTTTAGCTAAACTCCCTTGGGAAGCTATAATATGCCTCCATATCCTTTGCACTGCCAAAGTCGACATAAATCCACTTACTTTAACAAAAATTAAAAAGTCGAAAAATCATGAAAAGAATATACAAATATACAAAATTTTTATTAAATCTCATGAAATCAAAAATTGTGGAATAAATACAAAAAAACGTGGGAAATAAATTGCTACATACCCGTATGATATACATACAGTGATTCAAACTTGAGTTTGATTTTTTGATTTTTTTAAATATTCGTAAATTTTCGAGACATTTTTTTTTTTGTTATTTTTCAATAAATATACCGTTTCAACCAGTTTAAAAATCGCTTCATGCTTATATCGAAAAAAGTGCTGAATTTTCCTAAATTTTGTATAAAATTTTAAACTGTGATTTACATGATTTTGGTTAAAGCTTGGACAATTTTTTTTCGAAAAATAAAAAAATTTAAGTCGAGAAACATTATGAATATTAAAACAAAACAAAAATCAACACGTGGTCACTTGGTTGAGTCACTTGTAACTAAATATATTGCATGTCTTTTAAAAGCTCAGAACTCACAATTTTTAGTATATTTTTTCACACATGTAAATATGTATATATGCTTGTAGTATCCATATAACTATTTAAATATTTGCACTTCTCATTTTTGTTAACTGCTTGCATGTGTGTAATCAATGGCAGTTAAGTTGAGGATAAAGGATGTAATCCCTACATTTTGTTGCATCACCTATTATAAAATGAACACATGAGTGAATCAATATTGAAAAATTACACATACAAACATATTACATACATATGTATGCATTTAAAAATATTTTAGTCGCGGAGAAATGTCTTTATGCATTTAGTAATAATAAATAAGCGGCATAAAACTGGTCAAGTGCAAAATCAATAGCTGATAAGGCATTCTTATAAGTCTTATAAGACGTGCAGTCACTTAAGAAACAAAGGCAAAACTTCATCATTTAGGCCCAAAGGAAAGAGAACCAGACTCTACAAATAGTTTGTCATAATCTAAAGTATTGCGCTGCATACATACACACATACATATTTTAACTCAAAAGCTCAACTTTTGTCATTGACTTAACAAAAGAGAAATTTCTCACGAAAAACCAACTAACCATTGCATGTGTATGTGTGTGAATTTTCACCGACAACAAAGTATTTATTGTAATAATGCCATAATCGATTGAAAGCGGATAGAAACCTGGTGAACCTTGAAATTAATTTTTGTGAAAGTTATGCTTTTGTCAACAAACTATGCAATACTTGCAAAGCAAACAGTCGAAGCATGAATAGGCGGAATAGTGAATGTTTGTATGTACATTAGGGTGATCTAAAATAAGTATAATCGGATTTTTGATGTTCTCCCCCCTTAGGATTGTTCTATATCGAAAAAATATACCCCTATTTTTTATTTTGAAAAAAAAAAAATATTTAGAGGTCGCTCAAAGCGCTCAAATTTTTCCATGTATTTTATATGAAAAAAAAAACAACTTTTCGTAGAAATGGTATGGAAGTCTTGAAAATCAATATTCTTCGTTCGGAAAGCTCTGATTCTCTTCATGAGACCTCCAATAACAGTAGCAAATTGTTTATTTAACCATTTTTTAATACTAAAGATTTTTTATTTATCCACCCATTGCATTTTCAGGAATTTTCTGGGGGTTTTTGGGCGAACCTATATATAAATATAGTTACTTTGAAAAAAAGGTAAGGAAACAATTACGTATTATGATTGGGAGCCTTCTGAAGAAAAACCGAGTTCTCCCATCGAAAAATATTGATTTTCAAGAATTTCATACCATTTCTACTAAAAGTTGTTTTTTCCAAATAAAGCGTTTTTAGCGAAAATAGGGGTATATTAATTTCGGTATAGAACAACCCTAGGGGGTGAGAGCGTAAGAATTTCGACTTTACTTTTTCACATGCATCTTTGGACCACCCTAATGTGCGTACATATGCATTTGTATGTGTTGTGTATCAATTTGCTCTTTCATTTACCTATGAAGACAGCAAGAATTTACGCTTACTTGAGCTTGAAAATGTATTTTTGATCCTGCGAATCGAATGTTCAAATATAAGCAAGAAGCCTTTCAATATATAATCTATTCACCAAATGATGGCAGACTAATGCTGCAGGCATTCCCTGAAGTTTTAAATATGGAGATGGAGAAGGTGAAGCCTTAGCAACCTCGTCAGTGTGGAACTTAAATCGCACTAAACCTTCAGTGCTAAATGTCACTTTCGTTCAAACGAATGAAGCCATTTTCGATTACCCATTGCAGAATCTTTCCCGTAGTGTTTAAAATGCCAATATTCGAAGCAGTCTTGCTGTAAAGAACTTCTCATAACTCGAGCAAACAACACCTCCTTTTCTTGAACAGCAATTTTCAGTACTACATTTGCTATGCCGTCAGGACGGGGGGCTTTATTGCTTCCAATCATACCAGCTGCCGCTAGGATTTCTCCAGGCGCCATTAACATTACAGGGCATTGTCTGCAAGAGTTCCGTTTTGCGATGAGGGAGCAGAGTTCGAGTAATTTTTTTTTAAAGATACAGGGCATTTACGTTGTGACTGTTTGCTGAGGTGACGTCCGCCTCCTCACAGAGGTATGCGGAGGCTCCTAACTTGCCTCTTCACATCTTCGACCTACTCGGTTTCCATTTAGCGCATAGTCTAAAATTTTTTTTTATAAATAACCACAGAGAAATTTATACGAAAGTATTGTAAAGCCTCTCGAAGTTGAGTACCCCCAATCAATCATGCAGCTCCATACTAACTACCACAATAATTTAAGGCAAGCGCTCATATATACAGCGCATGCTAAACTAAGGCATTCCTAAAACCACAAATGAGTGCTTTGGCTTGGCATACACTTGTTTACTTACTTAACTTTGCAAACTGTTAATCCGCTTAACCGCTTACCGCAAATCAGTCGCGTAATCACTCTTCACTCAACTCGCCCACGCACAGGATACGAGTACTACTAAAGCCAAAATGTGTATGCGCTACAAGTGGTGGCCTTGCCACTAAGTCAATCTCATCATTAATTTATCAACGCATTTCGGGCCTAACATATGCATATCTCCTTATCCAGTCAATTGAAAAAATTTCACACCAACTCATTTACAATCCATGTCTACGGGAAGTGTTAGTGCTGCCTATGAACTTTTCCAATAATCTGATTGCTTGAGCGCACCCATTCTTCCATTCCGCACTGTATTTACTTAGCACAGAGCTGACGCTACTATTTTTTTTTGTCTGCGACTTGCTGTGGCTGTTTGGCTTTGCTGGAATTTTATTATCTTCATCCGACTTTCCGCTCAATTGATTGATAGATTGATTGATTGGCGTGTGTGCTTCTGCGCTTGCTTTGGCTGTTCGATTTGTATGCCCACTACATACATACACATGTATGTATGTATATTATCGTCTGCCAGCCTTGCAAGAGTGCGCACCTGGTGTAGATTCCCACAGGAGTTCATTGCCTTCTTGAGTTATTCTATATGTAAATTCTTATGTGGCTGCGTGCGTGCGTATGCGGCGGTCATATGCTTTTTCGTATGTGCGCGCAATGCTGCTGACGAATCTTTTTTTTTTTTACTTTCACTTTGCTTTCCTTCTCTATCCTGAAATGAATATTTTTTTTTTTTTGCAATTCGTTTGCAATTTCATTTTCCTATTCGCACTCAAGCATGACAGCTTTCGAAGTTTCGATTTCATCTTCAATCGTAATTATTTTTTCGCTTTTGTCCGATCAAATAATTATATTGCTTTTTTTTCGTCAATCGAACTTTGTTGCCAGTGCGCGCGCTGTATTGTTGTCATCGAAGCTTTTATGGGGCGCAACGTGACGAAAAATAACTGGTTGGTTTTATTTTTTTACGCTTGCTTTCTCCTTTTAAACATTTTCTGAAGTTTCATATCTGCTTTTGACAGCTACAAAGTTTGGCAGATAGTTTAGGGGAAATGAAGAAACTAGTTTCCCTTAAATTTGCAAAAGTAATTAATATTGAACGGCCTTTGGAACATTTGAAAAAAGTGGTACTTAAAAATTTCATTTGCTGTGATGACTAGGCGTATGAGTAATATTTAAGCTACTCAAAAAAAAACGAAAAGTTGTGTGTCTTAATTTCAATCTTAATCTTAATCTTAATCTTAATCTTAATCTTAATCTCAATCTTAATCCTAATCTTAATCTTGTTGACAATTTCAATCGTAATCTTAGTCTTAATATTAATCGTAATCTTAATCTTAGACTAAATCTATTTCTTAATCTTATTCTTCGATTGATCCCCATATTTTCATAATTCATTTAACTTATTACATAATTTGAATTTAAAATGGTGGCAACCCTCTTCTAATGACTCTTAAATATTCTAAATGTTCAAAAAAAAAATAATAATTTCGTCCTCCTCCCATATTTTAATATTTCATGTAACTTCATGCATAGTTAAATTAAATCCACCTTATAAAAGAGGTGGCAACTCTCTTCAAATCTTTTCAAACTAATATCTTCTTAAGCCTATTTCGTCTGACAGCCAAATTCAGAATATCATTTAAATTACTTCAACTTAAATTGAATCTGATTTTCTAAACATGTGACAACCCTTCTAGCTTAGTTCAGAAATAAAGCTTTTCCAAACTCATTTCGATTGATACGCATCTTGTAATAATTAATTTAAATTATTAAATTATTTGAACTTAACTTTTTTAACATGTGGCAACCCTCTTCAAGCACCTCAAAACTATTTTAAATGTTCAAATTAAAGATTTCGTGTGACACCCATATTTTGTTACTTCATATAACTTGTATAAATGTAAGTGAACAAAATTCAACTCTTCCAACATGTGGCAACCCTCCTAGAAGGTATTTTCAAAGTAAACTTTCTTAAATCTTCGTCGTCGAGTTGGTTTTTTTAAACATGTGGCAACCCCCCTTTAAATTAGTATACAAATAAAGCCATATTTAACACATTTCAATAGATTCCTATATTTTAACTATTCATTTAACATTTTAACTAACTTGAATTTAAAATTTTCACCAGGTGGCAACACTCTTCATAAACCGCAAAAAATATTCTAAATGTTCAAGCTTAAGATTTCTTAACACTCCTTTGTTTGTAACCCATATGATATTTTTTTCCGTCATCTAAATTGTGATCATATTTCAATTACCCAATTGCCTTAAATTAAGTTGAACTTTTTTTTTAAACAGGTGGTAACTCTTCTACACGTATTCGAGAAATAGGACCCATATTGTAATAATTGATTTAACTTAAATTTTTTAAAAGGTGACAACTCTTTTCGAAAAGACAAAACTTAAGTTTACATCTGCTGGCCAAGCCCTTTAATTTGGCACCTAATTTTTTAAAATCGAACGAATGGTGTGGATCTGACGGCAGTGATTATTAAATAATTCAAATTCAATTGCTTAACAGGTGGCTACTCTTTTCGGAAAAAAAACTTTATTGCACATCTATACACGGGCCCTTTAATTTGGCATCTCATTTTTGAAAGCCGAACGAACGTTGCAGATCTGATGACCTGGACAAAAAACGCCTTCGCATATTATATATATATAGGTTATAGAGATATATTATGCACATAACTAAACCAACTAAAAGTTGTTGATTCTTGTGTGCGGCACAGTAAACAAATTCAAAGTCTATGCACGAAATACGACTAAGCGACGACTAATGCTCCTGGTCGAATCTTTCTGCCAATATCTATTGACATCATAGGTGTACCCTTCTAAAACAGTTCCAAAGCCTTAAAATGGACTGCATGAATATACGTCTTAAATGCACGCCTGATTATAGGATGGAACCTGTTTTTTGTGTATATATTATCAAAAATTAAAAATTAATTTGTTAAATTTCTTATCTGTCATTTTATCTATGTCATCATAAAATATATAACATTTTAATAGCTGATAGCCTTAATTGCACGTAAGACACTTCCGACCACCTAGGCGTATGAGTAATATCGGTACATTCATCAATTGTCATAAATACTCTGAAATCAACAATGATATTAAATCTTGCAATTACTTAGCAACAAACTAACTCACATACGTACATATGTACTCGTATGCACTTACATATACATATGTATACAGGTATTATTAAACATAAGTAATAGTGCTTGCCGCTTATTATCAATTAGTTTTGATTGCTTCTTAAGTTGTTTTTGTGGTTATTATCAAGCCCAACATTGTCTGTTAACCGCAAAGCATCTCGGTTGCTGCTACCACAATCAAATGCTTAACGTGCCAGCAAATACTTGCAATTGCAATTTGTTAACTTTGCAACGGAGGTCATTATGTTTGAGCATACATCGTCTTGAAATCGCTTTACGGTAAATTGTATGGCATTCAAGGAACTGTGGGAAATTATAAAATGAAGATGTAATTGCTTTCGGTAGTGTGTGTGTGTGTATGTTTCAATTTTAAAATAACTGCCACAAACATTGCAATCAGAAAATGTATACATGTATATAGCTCAAATTGAAATTTGCTGCAATTTTCCTAAAATTTCAATAGGAGTACTCATTGGATTATGTATTTTCAATTATTCCAAATCAGCCACCAAGGAGTTTTATATTTTTCTTTATTAGGCCTGAAATAAGCAAAACTTGTTCCAGTTGACTAAGAACTTCTTATTTCATTTAAACAAAAAATCAAGAGTTCTGCAACATTTAAAAGCGGCATATGTACTAGCTAGGGTTGCCAAATGCCAAAAAAAAGTTTACTAAACGAAATTTGTTTGGCCCGAAAAGTGATATTCAAAGAATATATCGGCGTTTAAACGATAAACTACTTTTGAACAGCATTCTTTTTAACTGAGGTTGCCAAATTACTAGTATATACTTATAATTATTATTATTAGTATAATTATTGTATGAAAAGTAGAGAGAAGATCGTTGATTAAAATAAGAATTATCTTTAAACAGCTTTACTTTTCGGTAGAGTTGCCATGTATCTGAAAAAAAAAATAATAAATGTAAAATCAAAAATACATATCGACGTCTTTTAACGGTGAATTATTTTTAAGCATAGTTACTTGTAACTAGGGTTGCCACATTACTGAAAAAATTATTTTAAAAAAAATGTTAAAATTAAAGGATAAATCTGTTTTTTTTAAACTCAAATTATTTTCAAACATCTTTACTTTTAACTAGGGTTGCCACATAAAAAAACAATTTAACAAAAGGAATGTGTACCCCCAAAAAATTTTAATTAAAGTGTATGTAGACGTTTTCATGCTAAATGGGTTTCGAACACCATTATTCTTAATTAGGGTTGCCACTTAAAAAAAAAGAATAATTTCAAATTAAATTTATTTATCCCAAAAAGTTAAGAGAAAATGGGGTATGGACATTTCCGAGGCAAAATAATTTTTGAATAGTGATATTTTCAATTAGGGTTGCCACTTAGATGAAAATTTGATATCATACTTACAATATGTAATTCTAATTATTCAATAAAGTAAAAGAAAATAGTATGTACAATAAAATTGCAGACAACATCTTCTATATTGGACGTGGGTTTTAAGCGGCAAGTATATAGGAACTGTGCAGGTTGCGACATGTTTTTTTTTAATTATTTTATTTTTCCTAAAAAAAGATATAAGCAATAATATTAAGTTATTTTTTTCATAAGGTTGCCACTATACGAGTCATATAAAATTATTAACTTAAGAAAAAAATTATTAGGATATGAGCATCAAACGCAATTCTTTTCGGTTTGTTTATTTTCGGCTGGAAATATTTTTCTTTTTTACATAAAAAATCATATTAAAGAATTTTTATTGAGCTTGAGGCCGTTTGCTATGAAAAATTATTGCGAAAATATTTTAAACAGAGTGGCCACTTAACCGAAAAATTAAAACATATACTAAACGCAGGTATTTGGAGAAAACTGTAATTCAGATAAATTAACTCTTTAAGAGGGTTGCCAGCTATTTAGGCAAGAAGTATAAAAAAGATGCATAAAATATTTGAAAATGCATCATATTGGAAATTTTTGTAAGAAAGCTTTAGTTAACCCACATTTCTTCATAAAGTTGCCACCTCTAGCATAAAATTTCAGTTAAAGAAGAATATTTTTGTCCATTTTGGACTAAATATGTTTCTGATTAGAGCTGCCAAGAATCAAAAAGTTTTATGAATTTAACTCATATGGGGTTGCCACTTATCTAAATAGTTAAAGTAAATAAAATCAACTAAAACTTCCATATTTGAACAAAATTAGTTGTGCTTAAGAGCATCTAAAATAGCTAAAGTTTAGGTAGGGTTGCCACCCATTTAGAATTTAAAGATATTTAAAAAAGTTAAATTTAAAAATTTTAAATGATGGTGCAAAATAGCCGGTGCTTGGGAACAATTCTGAGAAAATTTTCGTTTCCTTGACGCTACAGCAGTGATATTTATATATGTATGTTGCACACACCCAATACACATACTTACACAAGACACGGAAACTTTTTCCAATTCTCTTTTAATAAACCAAGCTGTTCTGTTGTATGCTTAAATTTTACAATGTTACGTAGATATGTACATACATATATGTTTATCATTTTTAGATATGTATACTTCCGCAGCTAGCTAGCTGCCGTTGATTTCAATTTAAATTTGCCCACCTTCCTAGCGCACAAATACGTACAAATTCATTCCTCGCATGCTCTTTCGCTATTTACCTTGAGTTCGTTACTTAAACGTTCATATTTTGTAAGTTTTATATGCATATTCAACAGTTAAAATTTGTTTCTATTGTAACTTATCCACCCACTTATATCCGTACTTAAGTACTTAAGTAAATGGAATATGCGATATGAGCAGCAGATTTTTTTGTTTTTTTTTTGTTTACTTTAGTGTATACTTGAGTTCAGTTTGTATTGAAATT
>NW_016173494.1:0-11863 GCF_001687245.7 Rhagoletis zephyria
GGTAGGTGTCGAAATACATGTCGGTAGATGGGTCTGGGAAAAAGCACGCAACATTTTTCTTTTGCCGGAATAATCAAAACTATTTATGGACCTTACCAAAAATTGCCAGATGGCTAGTATTAAAATGTGAGAGGGTAGAATTCAAAATTTATCGCAAAAATTCGAAAGTTGTTTTAAAAGTGCAGCCCTTGGTGCTGCCACTGTAATTCAAATATTTCAAGTATTCGAATATGAGATGACTCTAATTTAATCGAAGTAATTTTGTAAAAGTGTCAGTAGTGCTGCCACTGAAACTCGAAGGGTTTTTATAATTACGCACATTCAAAACATATGTAATTCATTTCTTTCTAGTAATGCAAATAGATGTTTAGTTGCAAAAGTTACCAAAATGAAATAAAAGTTACCAAGTTACCAAACCGTTTAAAAGTTACCAATTTTGGTAGAAAGTTACCAATTGTGGCAACCATGGTTGAGATATGCCGATTATTTCATCTCTATATTATTCAGCCGCTATGATTTCTTCCAGGTAGAAAGCAGCGGTTTAGGTTAGGTGGTGGAGCAACCGCTCAATAAAACTTTAACTTACACCAAAAGAATCTGAACTTTCCCCCGCAATTCTTAGATGATATCCTTAACCCCCATCTTACGGGGAGGCTCAACGTCGAGAGCAAAGAAGGGCCTAGCAGCGCACTATACTTGCAAGAGGACTTTCTTTCATTGTATGTACACCACAGTCAGCCGAATGATCGAACTCTAGCCTGGAACTCGATAAAAGAGTCATACAGAAAATAATAGGAAGGTCGCAGAGGTGAATGTGATTCTTCACTTGAAGCCGCCCACAAGTATTCGTAACGAGCGCAGCCGCAAAAAGTTAATACTTAGATCAAGGGAATCAGGCCGAAAACGAGCCCGCAGCGCAATGGCATCAGTTTGGAATTAGATGTGATTTCACATCATCCTTCTAGGCCTACCACTTTAGGACTATTATACGATCTCCAATTGGGGAGACATTTACCGTAGAGAATGCTGCTGAACTCATACAAAATAGTAAGTCTCCACTTATAGACAAGCTGCATCGAAAGCGGTTCGATAATGCGGTTCAGCGAGGTGTATTACGATGGATTTATGTTCTATTGAGGAAAATTTACAAGGGCCGTGAAACATTCGAGACAATGTCTTTATAACCGAGACTTAATAATTAATGAACTGAGAAGCTTTTGATGTCAAACAAATCTGCAGTGGGAATTCTTACCGTCATCATCATAGGAAACTACTCTATTGCACAAAGGCTGCAACCATGGCGTATATCACAACGTTTTTTTTTGGGGATGAGGGAGCGGTGGCATCGATTCACCACTTTCTATATAGTTAGATGCCCTGCTTGATGAAGATAACCAAAGAGAATATGACGGACGCCGAATGGAATTATGATACAGTTTTGCACTCCTTCCTGATATAACCAATGCAAGTAGAGAATTTGGTCCTTAACCGATTGCTAATTGCAAGCGCTGTAGCTGGACTTTATTCACCAAATAATTCTTCTTCAACGGAAGCAGGATGCACAAAATATTTAGGCATATAATTTTTCACAATATATGCAACAATTCTCATTTTACTTTTTCCGCAAATAACTCAAACTCAAAACTCAAAAATTTTCACGCAAATTTTTAATCAGATTTTTTTTGTAATTTTTTGAGAATGCAGTTTTGAAGCGCATTAAATTTTGGTATAGTAAAGTGCAAGTTTGAAGTAGCAGGACGTAATTTTTCACGCAAATTTTTGCATAAAAAACAAAAAGCATTTCTTTCTTTGTATAGAAATAAATGCGAAACACTTTCAACAAAAAAAAAAAAATATCAAAAAAAATCGCGATTTTTTACCATTTTCAAACTTGCATTAAATAGTTGAAAATTTGCATTTAAGTTTATTGAATTTTTTTAGTTTTGTACACAAAGTTTAAAATTTGTTTTTTTTTAATGTTTTTTTGGTAATATGAACAACAATTTTATATAAAATTTAAATAAAAATCTATAAAATATTGTGAAAATTTCTCCGTGCTAATACTTTTTGTCGTGAGTGTACATATGTATGTACTCATGGCTACTAAGTCCGCCGGTGGTATGCGCAGCATATTTTGTATGGAGCGCCGCTATCGGTGTTTTATTTTTAAGAACTACTTAATTCTGGACCCAGAACAGTTTGAAAGCAATCCAAAGTTCTTAAATATTTTTTATTTGATTATCTTATTGCGGCATTTCATTATTTGAAATTGATTTTTTGTGGATTCATCTTTTATGTACGCTCTTATTCATATTATTTTGATGGAACTATTAAAAACCAGGGCTCTCCGAAAAATTGTCTTCTGTTAGAGACCAATATTTAATTTTTTTTTTATGTACATTGAAATTCTAAAAATAGACATATGACGATTGTGGGTCTCATTTTACATTTTCAAATCTTTCCTATTGTTTTGCCATGAGAGAGGCGTTTTGATGTTGCTAGGAAACCAGCAATTTATTTCAAATTAGTATACATACATATATTACTTCTTACTTTCTATCGTTTCTTCCTACGAACCTAACAATATGTACAATGGTGACTCACAAACTTTTACTTTTTCTACCTTCGAAAGTCCGCCCACTGCTCTCCCTAACCCATAACAATTCAATCAATGAAAGTAAATTGCTTGCCTATGAGCGCAAGCGCACAACTTTTCAAATTCATAGAAATGCGCTCACCTTTTGCCTTCAAGGAGTTATTTTTTTTTCGTTGTTTTTTCTGCTAATTTTCCACTCTACAAAACACTAGGGTTGTTGGCCGCTATTCAGGCGCGATTTCCGCCCTGAGTCGGCCTGAGTCAAAAACGTTTGCCAAAAAGGTATCTAACAATCAAAAGATAGTACAACAACAAAAACGCTCTATAGTGAACATTCAAAAAGTAAGCGCTGCACTATTCTCCATCCTCCATGCTCCATCTCGGATGCCGATCGTGATGCTGTAATATCTACTAAAGCCAAGCGTTACGACGCGTCCGGATGGCAAAAGTTACAATTTTACTTTCACTTCTCACTTGCCCATAATAGTAGTTACGGATTTGCAATTGTTGTGAGATTTCACAGTTCATTTTTTTTTTTGATTGCTTTCTTCTTTTTTGTTGCTGTTTCTGTTTTTTTTTTCTTCTAAGATCTGCAGACAGATAAATTACAACTGAAATTCTTGTCGATTGTGTAAGATCGGCACGATTATTGGCAGCTTTTGGCAAGGCTGTTTACAATTGTAGCGCGAGAAGGCATTGAACTCGTGGCGCTGTTATTAAAGTAGTAGTTAATGGTAGGGGGTTTCAATTGTGTGCAATTTTGTAATAAGCGATAGAAGGAAACGTGAGTTTGAAATTTGCAAATAATTAGGGAGATTTTATTTGATTGATTTCCCTTGACTTCAATGTTAGGTAGAAATTATTGATTTCGCAAAGGCTCATTGGTAAGGAAGGAGTAAATTTAGGTGAAATAGTGCAATGATTCAATCAATCAGAAAAGCAGTAAACAACTTTATCGGAAATAGAAACTTATAGATCTCACTGGTTAGGGGAATTAGTGTGAGAGTAGAGAAAAATGTATCTTATACTCAGATTTCCAAGCAATGAAGTCCGGCCCTGCATGTATGAAGCCTACAGCAAGGTCTGGCTCCAAAACCCTTTTATCATCGGGAAATGTAGATCGCATACACATGAATATGGGGAGTTTGAGAGCCAAATACAGCATGCACATAGATTTGGAAATTAAAACCCGTTCTTTACAACTCGTGAATAAAAAAATTAATTTAGTTAGTTATTTTAAAATATTATAGCAAACGATTAGTCATGGTGAATGCATAATTACACTCACTTCACTTGATCAGTTTGTTTACTTTGCAACGCAAATAACACAAATGGCAAATCTGAAATATTTAATATTTCTTTCACAAAACTCTGTCGGCAGTTAAATGCTTGCAACAACAAATAACCGCTAAACCAAAGCATGGCAATAAATCAATTCCATGCCGACATAAATTTTGAAATTGACACATCGATTCGTTGCTGAAAAGGCGATAACAAAACGCTCAACACAATTATGCTAGCAACATGAGACAAAATCAATTCTAATGAAAAAAAATATGAAAAATTAGAGATAAATAATTTTTATTCATGGGACACAGTTAAAATTTTAAAAGCAATAAAGTAAGTAAATACCGATGGTCCGCTGCAATAACGACGCTATTCAAAATTAAGAAAAAATTATAATTAAAAAAACCTTCGAAAGATTAATTGAAAAAAGGTCTGCCAACGGGGAGTCTTAATGTTGTTCTGCTTGCCTTTTAGCAATATGTTTTCTAAATAAGTTACTAAAAATTAAATGAAATTAAAAACGAATATATAGTTTTCTTAAAAAAACAATAGTTTAAAAATTAAAAAAGTAAAAGAATATATTTCTGTAAAAAAGAGAAAAAAGTTTCTAAAAATTATATGAAATTAATATATTTATTTATAATATTTTTTCTTTTTAAAACAATAAATGGCCTCATTCATAAAAAATAAAGTAGGTTTATAGGGCTTTATAAATTGACGTTTTCATACATTTTTCAATTTATAAACCTTTTTTAAAGCTACTTTATTTTTTATGAATAAGGCAAAAAATCTAAAAATCAAATTAAAAGGGGAAAATAAATAGAATAAAAGTATCAAATAAGTTCAATAAGTTAGAAAAAATTAAAAAAAATGCATACATACATATATATGTGAATATATTTTTTTCCAAACCAATTTTAAAAATTTAAAGAAAATTAAATTAAAGAAAGAAATACATGTATCTTAATTTATAAAAAAAAAGAAAAATGTATTCTGCTGTCCGGGGACTCGAACCGCGGATCTCTTGCATGACACCCAAGTGTTTTGCTCAGTGGGCCATCGCGAATGTTGCAGCAGCGCGAGCAAAATTATATACAAGAGCTTTCTGTCAAAAGAGCTTTTCGCCATGAAAGTTGGTAAGGCAGCTTTTTGTTGAAAGACTTTCGTGCCAGAAATATGAGTTATTATCATCATTTATTAGCACTTTTACTAAAGACTTTCAACTATCTTAGGCAGAATTTCCCTGAAAGACCTCAGAATCTTTGAATTTAACTTCGAAGATCAATGAGAGAGTTTGGTTGAGGAAACCATTTAACACTTCTGTAAGTGCGGAGCTCAGCGCGAGCACTATTCTGGCATAGTTCGCACCATGCGATTTCGTATTTATCCTCATACGTATAAAGTAGGCGTTTTATATTTCTTTCAACTTTAATTTGGTATCTTAAATACCTAAACTGAGAAGATAGAGTGATTTCCAGCTTAACTACTACACCAAACATACACTCGTACATACATACGTTTGTATTTATCTACCTACTTTGAAATCGCCAACCACCTAATTCGTCCAAACCTCAGTCAAGGATAAAAGTGAATTACAGTCGTGATCTACAAAGCTCAATTCGTACAAATTAACCAAAACCACTCAGCTACAGCTCAATCATCAGGCAAAAACTGCATTTGCGACGAAAAAAAAATTAAATGAAATATTTCATTTGTAAATAACTTAGGTAGTTTAACGCAAAATGCGCACTTTTAAGTAGTCGCAACAAACTGGTTTGAAGTTAAAAGATTGCAGGCAATTTGTGCAGGAAAAATCCAAAAAAAAAAGACTATTCGCAAAGTTTCTTATTCGCGATTTTCGGCAAATTAAAAATCACTGCCTGGTAGATAGACTTCTACGAATTTCGGCGTGTTTTACAGCTCCTTTTTTCGGAAGATGTTTCTGCACTTTATTCAGTTTATTGTGTTTTTCTTCTTGTTTATTGTTTATTCGCAAGGGACCTCCTTCCTTTCATTTCTCGCAAGCATGTCTTGTAGGCCAATTTAGCTGGTCGGCTGTCCGAAAACTTTTTTCCATCGTCCAGTTTTGGACCGACCCTACTCAAACGTATCGATTGCGCTCTGGTGGTGGTGGTGGTGGTGATGGTGGTGATGGCGGTATATCCGACAGCGGTGGTAGCGGCGGCAGCGGGCGGCATCGTTTGCTTATCATCAGGCTTTCCGTTCTTTTCGTTTGTTTATTTTTTCGGGTGTTTTCATTGTATTTATTGCGTAATTTGAGCAGAAAATTGATGCAATCATCGATGGATGCTGATGTGGTTGATGTTGCAGCACGTAATCGTTGCCTTTATTTTGTTACTTGTCGGTTGTCGGTTGCCGGTGCTCTTTCGCACTTTTTTCCCCCAAATTTGGTTACACTTCTCTCATGTTTCCTGTGCCTTTTTTCGATAGTGATTTTCTGTTTTTTTTTTTTGGTATTTCGATTTTTGGTTTGCGCATAAATTTAGGGTTTTTGATCTTTTGCGCTTACCATTACGAAGATTCAATCGCGTCTGCCTTGTTGTTTGTCCACCGCGGCGGCCTGTCTGGCCACCGATGTGATTGACCTTTCGAGCCAAATTGGCTGCACAGGCAGTCTAAAGGTAGTAGAGAAAGAGGTGTGCGTAAGTTGTGTTTGTGATTTTTTTTTTACGCTTTCGAGATTTGTATTCCATTAAAGCGTATTTTGCTTGTGTTTCCTTCTTTTGTGTATACACACCCTTTTCGTTAGCGTTTTGGTCCCCCATTTGGTGAGTAATAATTCATCGCATTTGTGTTGCTGCTGCTCCCAGATCAGAACATTTTATCTGCTCGAATATTCGTATGTGACTCGGCAATCAAGTCGTTTACTTACTTACATATCAACTTATGGAAATCAACTTAACGTACATGCGTATATACGTTTTTTGACATTGCTGCGCGCAGCTGAAGCTTTTACTGCACATTCATATGGACACACTTATCTACTTGTATAGTTTTTTATCGCACGTTTTTTCATGCGTATTTTAGCCATTTTTCCACCTTAGTATACGCATGTGAGCGAAAGAAAAAAAAAATTATATAAAAAAGAGGTGATAAAGTAAAAATAGTTTTGCTCATAAAATCTGAAATCTACCGCATGACATAACCGCCTTCAGCAAGTCTGCTCAAGTTGCCGTAAAGACACGCCTAATCAGCACTATGTCACGCTTTGCAATTCCGCCAGAAATTTAAATTTTTTTATAATTTTCTTGCAACATTTGAAGTCTTGCTTTTTGCGATTTTTTAGTGATTTTATTTTCGGTTGTTAAATTCTTCGTTTATTCTCTTAGGGTTAAACTAGTTAAATATGTACATTAGACGCAAACAAAACAGTTCGCCGTACATCTCCGCGTCTAAAGAACTAGTATTTTTGCAAAGGCAATTTCGAAAACGAATTTTTTCGATCCAACCTAGGAATCGCCTCTTACATTTTTCGGTGACACCTACCTGGCTTTTATATATTGACATTAGGCTGGTATCTTAGGGTGATAAAAACTGAGATCTGGTGGTTAAGTAGGAGAACGGTGTACTTGAGGTCGATGAGCTTTGTTACAAACAAATTTTCTCCTTGATACAAAAACATCGATACAACGTCCCTTAAAATCCGACTGCCGAAGATATAACGAAAAATTACAAAAGGCACTTTATTAGCAAAAGTTTAATGATTTTTGCAGATATTTAATTTATTGACATTAGCGTGGTGCGTTAGGGCGGCAGGTATTGAGATCTGGTGGGCAAGTACTAGAACGGGGTACTTCAGGTCAATAAACTTTGGAACAAAAATATGTCTCCTCGCGATAAAAACTTTGTTGTATCATACTTTTAGGTGCGACAGTACGCCTACGTTCGCCAAAAAGAATTCGAAATTGCCTTCGAATCGAAATACTTTCTTAGGAAAAGTTTCATAAGCCTTGATTTATCCTAAATGAATAAAATCTATCTAATATTGTTTCTTTTAAAAAATTCACCAACTTCTACCATTTTTTGTATGTAAAGTCTACCAAATAATTTTTTTTTCTGAGGCCAAGCACTGCTCTCGAATCACCCTACATACATATATGTATGTAAATGTTCATTTCATAAATTGTAGGTCATTGCTGCTGGTATTGTTACTTTTATGGCTTATAAAGTCGCGTGGCTTTTACCATTACTGAACAACGACTGCAACAATAACGTTACTGACCATATGCCACTGAACTTCTATGCATTTGTACATATGTACATAAATAGGCACATACTCATTTATATGTACTTAATATACGGTGACCATCCGTCCTGTATTATACGGGACAGTCCTCTTTTTTGACCAAATGTTCTGTATTTCTTTTAATGTCCTGTATTTGTCCTGTATTCGGCGTTTCGACGCCTTAACAGCTCATTAAAATGGCATGCCTATGAACGAGTTTTAAATGATGTTGGAGTATATATGATACTTGCTTTTTCCATAAACAGTTATTATTTTCTAATCTGAATGCCTGTGATTCGAATCGAGGAATACATACAGTGACTGAAATAGCAATTAGGACTCGACATTTTAGTAAGTTTTGGCTATTTTTCCTTAGTTTATTTAATGTTTATTATTTATTTTATAAAAGTAAAGCTCTTTTCCTAACAAAAACCATATACTACCAAAATTCTAACTTTGTGCAAAAAACTATAAAAATTAGTTCTGCAAGGTTTCAACAAAATTTTTAATTAGAACCTTTAGAAAAAAATTTGGTTTTGTAACTCATTAAAATTGGGTATTATGAAGTGCGAGTGGAAAGTGCTGCTCATTTGCCAAATGGTCGAACATACTTACTTTGTATGAAAAAAATGCGTAACATCGTCAACAAAAAAAAAAACGCCAAAAGTTATTGATAAGCCTTAGCAACTTAAAATTGCACTTCATTATACTAAAATTTAACGAATTTTTTTAACAAATTTTACAGGGTAAAAATCTCGAGAAAATTATCCTAAAAATTCGTTATGTTACTACTAGTTATTAAGGGCTAATACATCTAGGATCATTGAAGAAGGCTTTAAGATCTGTAAACTGTTGTGGAACAAATTTGCAAAACTATTTTTTGTCCCGGATTCGGCTCTCATAAATATGGTCACCGTAACTTAATAGGAAGCTTTTGCTCTAATGTAATTGCACTGTTATTTTTCAAACTTTTTTTGTTGGATGCTGTTTCCTTTTTATTGCTAAATGTGCAAGTTTTTACTGTATGTATATACATTTGGGTGGTCCAAAAACAGTAAATTCGTAATTGTAATGCTCTCACCCCCTAGGATTGTTCTATATCGAAAAAAGTATACCCCTATTTTTGTTTGAAATCAAAAAATATTTTGAGGTCGCTCAAAGCGCTCAAAGCTTTTCATGTATTTTTATACGGAAAAAACAACGTTTCGTAGAAATGTTATAGAATTCTCAAAAATCAATGTTTTTCGATCGGAAAACTCAGGTTCTCTTTAAGAGACTTTCAATAATAATATCCAATTGTTTATTCAACCATTTTTTAATACTAACGATTTTTTATTGGTCCGCCCATTGTATTTTTCGGGGTTTTTATGGGTTCTTGGTGGATCTATAAATTATAGTTGCGATGATAAACTGATTGAATAAACAATTGGGTATTATTATTGGGAATCTCGAGCAGATAAACAGAGTTTTCCCGATAGAAAAATATTGGTTTTTTACGAAAAGATGTTTTTCCCCATATAAAAAACATGGAAAACTTTGGGCGCTTTGAGAGCGAAAAAAAAATATAGATATATTTTTTTCGGTATAGAACAATCGTAGGGGTGAGAGCATACAAATTCCGACTTTACTTTTTCACATGCATTTTTGGACCACCCTAATGTACATACTCAAGTCAGTTGAAGCGGGGCTGCTGCCTAGCGTACATCAGGACACATGCCAACATAAGCAGTTTAGAAAATGATTTATTGCGGTCATTTTGGTCTGTACGAGGAAGTTTTCCTGCTTTTATATGCTCACTTATCCGTTTGTGGCAAGGAAAGTGTGAAATTTTTTAACAATTATGGTTGTTTATTATTTCATTAAGATAGTGCACCCTTCTACTTGGGTGTTTACTGAAAAGAAAATCGGAAAATCGGGTATGAATAAAAATGTGCTTTAGGCAGAAATACTTATTTATGACGTTTTCTTTTCTGCAAAAAATGTTTCACTTTCATTGCCTTCTCCTTAATATGTATTTATGCGTAGAGCGCACAGAAAAGGCAAAATTTTTCTGAAGCAAAGAAAACGGCAGTTTGTATGTATTAGGGCGGTTCTTAAAAATAACAACATCATGGAGCACCTCCTTATTTTATTCTTGGTGGAAAATAAACACATGTATGTGTATAAGTGATTTGAAAAAATAGATTTTTTAAATCGCAAAAATTCGACAAAATTTTGATTTTGACCCGCTATAAATCAGCGACTTTATCAATTTATATTAATAAGTTTCAATAATATGTGAAATTTATTAGTTTTCAAGTAAAAATTTTGTAGATTTTTACGATTTAAAAAAAAATTAAAATTTTTTCAAACCCTGGTAGCGACGCCTAAAAATTTGTTTAAAATTTTTAAATTTTGGTGGAAAACTAATATAAAAAGCCCAGGCGCAAAACTTTTTTATGTGCAAGTATTCATTTGTTTGACATATTAACTGATAGCTCCAGAGATCAACGTTAAATCGCTATTTACTGGTCGCCAGACCAAAAAGGAATAAATGGGAATGGCCGTGCTAGTCTCTCTCTAGCAAAAGCTAGAATAAGAAAAAACCCCTCCCCAATTATCCAAGAACAGAATTACCCAAGGCAATGGCATCGAAATCCTTGTAACAGTGAGAGTACTACCTGAACCATTGCCTAGCATTTGGTAGATCACAACTTAGTCGCCTAGGCTCCGTCTTCTTTTCTTTACTGCAGAAAATTACAGGTTAAAACTCGATAACAGGTGCATTATAACTAAGTTTTTGGTGTAAGCTCCCACTTTCTTGATAACACTAAGGACCAACTAATAATCTATGTGAGATTTCACAGCTCAGCGAAGCTAAATTAGCCTAACCTTTGCAGTATTTCATTAGCAGTCAAATTCCTTCAAGTATAAAGGATCTTCTAGTATGACCCAAGTAGAATGCTTTTCTTCAGAGGTGAGGGCGTTGCCCAGATAGAATTTCGCCGAGTTTCTGATATCTAGGTTAACTTGCGGGTTTGTCGAAAGTTGGCACTGTTTTAGGAAATCTGAAGAGTATCCAGGATATTATGCACTGCGCGTTTCCAAAACAGACGACGTCCTTACTGGTTTCTTTGTCCAAGACGATGTTCTGCGTGCGTGTATAATGCAATTGCCTTCAAAAAAACAGCTAATGAAACAACTGAAAATTATTTTTGAGTCTTATCTTTAAGTCGCATTCATAAAAAATAGAATAGATTTAAAAAGCTCTATAAAGTGACATTTGAATATTAATTTTTTATGAATTTGGGTGCTAGTCTTTAAGGGTTTGTAAGCTTTGACTTAAAAAAAAAAAGAAAAAATTATATAAAATGAAAAGCTTAAATACTGTTGGATGTACATTTGCTATAGGTAGAGAAAAACATGTGTCAACTTATTTTCTTCTTTTCCTTTGAGCCGGGCTTTCGTACTATTTCATTTGCTTTAATTTCTTGTTACTCCAATATATCTAAATTTGGATTTTATGCTTTTTTAAGACTTCGACATAACTTTCTCCACACTTTCTGTTTTAACATTTGTTATAAAAAACCAAACAATTTATCGCATCAAACACCTTGAAGCACCAATACGTACATATGTATATAAAAATTCAATAAATCCATTATTTCTCAAATGAAACTCGGTCAGCAGTGTTGAAAATATAAAAAAAAAAAACACAAATCAATAAAAAGGGCACAATCAACTACTTACACATA
>NW_016173496.1:0-7555 GCF_001687245.7 Rhagoletis zephyria
TTGTCGACGCACTCTAATGTATAACCATTAAACTTTAAAATTGTACATACTAACAGCATAATAAGAATACAACATATTCGATGAACTATTAACTCAGTTGCATAGGAACAAATCAAAAAAGCATTTAAGGTGTAACATAAAATATGTAACTGAAAGCAGAAGTAGTAATTAACTAAACATTTTCGATTTTTATATAAATACACATAAAGGAAAGAAAATTCACATACAAATTTAAAGCTTTTTAAAGAAAAGGCGTATTTTTAATTGGTTTTGCATTATATGTATGTACAATTTTTTTTTTTGTTATAAATGCTATGCATAGAAAAAGAGACAAACTGCAAAATGTTGAAATACAATAAAAATATGTGCCATTATTAGAGAAATCAAATTACTACATTAATTCATATGAATATATAACTTAAGATTTGAGCATATAAAAAATATGGATATGAAATAGTTTGGATATGAAATATTAGTTACAAATATCCACCACACATCAAAACATACATATGTACGTACAAATGTATGTTTGTATACCAAATAGAAAAAGTATAAAGCGAATAAACTTCCATTGAGGTGAACAAGTTTTGCAATTGTACGACTAACAAGCAAATTGGTCACAATAAACAATAGTCAATCGTTGATTAAGAAACTTTTATAATTAAAAATATAGCTGAATATTTGTAAGAAAAACATACATATATTATTTAATTAACGAAAGAAGTTTGTTAAAATGTTTATAGTCGTCGGAAAAACGTCAATGGAAACCTGAAAATAACTATAGATACGAAAAATAAAGAAAAGTAATAATATAAACATAAGATGCTATGCAATTATTTTAAGAATAAATAAACGTTTTATATACTTAAGTAATTGGGTATTTCTTTTACTAAAAAACTTCACAAATTTCAAATACTATTTTTTTTTTTATTTTTAGCATGTATCTTTCTTTAAAAAATGTGTGTTTTCGGAAAAGCAAATTAGTATATTTTATGAGAATATTTTCCATAACAGATGTACACACGGAGAGTTGCTCATACCACAAATCGAACCTTGGTCGTCACGAGTGGTGCTACGCATCTCTAGCCACTCGACTACGAAGTTCGGTTAGTAAACAAAACTTCAAAAGTAAATAAACATATGCTATGTTTTAAAACGAGTTTCCGTCATTCCTGGCGAATTTGATTTGGAGATAAACCGGTTTCGGCGCTTAAGCCATATTCAGTGTCATTTTTCGCTCTCGAGCACAAGGATTGCGGAAATTCGTTCCAAAACACATAGTACACCAACCCTGTCGGAAACAGCAACAACCAAAAAGAAAAGAAAGACATGTTTTAATAGCCACAGGACCTTTTCATTAGCATACTGTATTCTGAAATAGATTTAGCGATTTAAAGAAATTCGTGACTAAACTTTTGCTGTGGCTCTTAATTTAAAAATTTAATATATTGCCGCTTTATTTTAAAGAGCAGTATTATTTATTTTGTCTCTCGCCTAAAACTTCTCGACAGGGATTCGCCATAGTTTAGGTTAGGTTGCAATGCTTATCACTTTCCATAAAGAATAATAAGGGCAATCTTAGGTCAGAACAGCCACAGTTTATTTGAAGATTTTAGGATGGCAAAAATGGATCGATTACCTTCCTTGACAGCTCGTCCCCGATGCTAATTCCTAAAATGCCTTTGTGTCCAGACTCCCAAACTATAGTATATTCTTTGCGCAGCATCTAACCAAATTGTTTAGAATCATTTGAGTTGCTATCTTCGAAGAAGTATTGTTTTCACGTTAAAAGTAGTTGGTGACAGATCTGTTGAGACTTGCCAAACCGAAACAACTTAACCTCGAAGAAATAAATGGCAGTTTTTTTCTTAGATCTTCTTTGAATGCATGCTGAAAGCTTTTCTGAAGCATTTTTGAAGAGAAACTTATCAATCGAGTTCCAAGATATATGGGTTGTTGCCTCGGTGGGGGTGATATATGGCGAACGCATGTGCAGAAAACCCTACCTTGGTCCTACAGTTGTAGTGCGCAATTCTGACCACCTGCGGCAGCCGGAATTAGCAAAATCCTTTTCATTTTTTAATAGCAGGAAATAAGCGTATTGTGTGAGGGCAATCCATCATCAAAATTTTTAAATTTGGTTAACGTTATTGAAAAACTTTTAAGTGCATAAGGTAAAATTAAAAATGTAAATAAATATTTCACCATAAAAAGCGGTTCATTTTGGAAGGACAGTTAGTTATTCAGTTAATCATTTAAATAACATCAAAAGCTCCTAAATAATATGAAATAATAATCATAGATTATAAAAAATATAATGAAAAAATATTTATTTTATCAATTTTTGTTACAATTTAGCGCATTGTAAATTCTTTGTTCACAAACAAGCTTTTAAAAAATATGTCCTTATATTTTGTAAACTTTTTTATTAAACTAAATTTTTACTTGTAAATAATTAAAATGAAGTAAAGTAAATAGTCTGTAATAATATTATGTAATCATATCTTGAACAAACTGCATAAATATAAATTTAAACATAATGTGTATAACTGAAGTAGATTTATATATACATTAAAAAATAAATATATATACAATAGAAATATATAAACTGCATATGTATGAGTATATCATTTAATATATATATTGGAGCAAATTCATATATATATACACATACATATATATACAGACATATATAAATCATAAATTAAATAAACTTATTACGAATAAAGAACGAAATTAATCGGAAAATAAATTAGTTTTAAAATTTTATTATCGCCAATGTGAACTACATATATACAGTAAGTATCAAGTGCAAGCATACATATACATATATATATTTTTCTCTAGCCATTTCAACCAATACTCTCCAAGAGGGAATCACGGAGGCTCCTGTCTACATAAAGGAGTTTTGTAATTTGGGCAAAACAACACCTTTACGAACAATTAAAGCGCGACTCTGAATCAATCGCTTCTTTGGTGGAGCGAGATCAAATGATCGGTGTCTCTTCAGAACGTATGCTTACTCGAGTGAGAAATCAAAGCAGATTTGACTCCCTCTTTAACAGCCACATAGTACGGGGGACGGCAGAGATTTTTGGACCCTTCAAAGTTGCGGGTAGAGATGGTATGTTTCCATTCCAACTACAAAGAATTACCGCGGATATCATTTATCACGTGAGCTGTCTATTTAAGGCTAGTTATAGCTGAGAATACATACCGTACGCTTGGAGAAACGTGTCTTTTCCTCACTGGATCAATAAGAACTTGCTCAACTGTGGCTCTAGAGTCGGTTCTAGGATGGACTCTTTTTCATATTTTTATTTAAGCAAAAGCAGCCACAAGGGAGCTGAAAATTCGACTCCCCAATTACTGCTTCTATAGAAAGAAGTTTCATGCAGGTATTATTCGGAAGATACCATGGTTGGAAAAATGCGAAATCTCTGATTCTAAAAAGAAGAAGAAAAAAGTTTCAAGTAAAAAATTGGGTAAACGGACACCCTGCCCTTGATCGCTGATAAAAGGCAGAGCAGGTGTAGGGTTTATGGACCTGGTACTAAACTTGCAATTCCCATGTACAGATGGCCACGATGTTCCAGGCTGAAGTGATCTTAACATCCGCTAAATTAAATTTAGAAAAGGATTTGAAGCGCGCCTCTTTCGTTACCTTTTCAATTAGCAAAGCAGCAATCCTGCCCGATTGATAAAATCCACCCTTCAATAAAATGGGGTTTAGCACCTCGTATTAGACATTGGCCTAACACTTCTGTGGTCAGACCAATACTGTTATATGGAATAATTGTATGGTGGCCATCAACGCAAAAGGCAAGATACCTAAAACTACTGAGTAAGGTCCAAAGAGTAGCACTTTTATGCATTTCAGGTGCTATAAGGATCACCCCAAACAAAACGCTAGGAGTGTTAACGAATTTGACTGCAGTAAACCTGGGAAAATATTTGGCCCTCAGACTAAAAGGTATGCTGCTAATGGAAGGATCGGAGGTCTGTCCATGCTTCTATACCTCACACTTTTAGTTGTTATAACCGAAAAAACGAGTACGCCGCACTTAAATCCACCTTCGATAGGATATTTAAGATGATCATCCCGTCAAGAAGATAATAGCAAACACCAAGACCAAGAAAAAAGTGGAATTGAATTTCCAATCTCCCGCTATGTAAAAGCGAAAAGATGGGATACCCATGGCAACTTTCAAATTAGGGATTAGAAAAAAAAGATTTAAGATGCCAACAGGCCATTGCCAGAGATAAGAAAAGAGAAGAAACAGTCGAGCACTTCTTATACAGTTTCCCAACTTTTCCCAAAAGTGGCGCAGACTTTTTAGGTAGGCGCTTCTTTAGCGACCTTAGGGAATTATCCGGTGTAGGAATAAAGCCATAAGCCTCTTCATAAGAGCTTCAAAGTGCTTTTATGAAAATAGTCACTGGGTTCCCGTCTAAGTAAGTTGGACATTTGAACAGACTGCCTCATCAACCTAACCTAATCCACCTCTGCCGAAGATTGCTTTGACCAGTTTCAAATCTTAGCGGTTGAAAGACGGTAACACCGTGGTGGGTTCAGGCTACTGTGGGATATAAGAAAATGAGGTCGCTGACAAGTTGACACCAGAAGGATCTTAAAAATGCTTTTTAGGATCGGAACAAATTCGTGCTGTCAGGGTGTGCCTTTTTCGAGGGTCATAATTACTGAGCTGGTACACTCTGAACGCAGCATCTCAGTACTGGGTTAGCATATCAGCTCGATTTTAAATCTCAATTATGTGCTGATACCCAATAAATAGGGTGGATCAATGTTTTAAACTTCGTAAAAATAATTCAAATTACAATGGCGGTCAGGAGCCAAAGTGCAAGTCCATATTGGGCCACAGGCCCCTACAGCCAATTTTGTATCTTCATTGTCACGGCGCTTTGTCGATAGCGTCATGTTTTTTTTCAATGCTGCACCGTTATAACAGTACTGTGAGGTAAATTTTTTGCTTTTTTTGTTTTTGTGAACATGGATTTCGGGCTTCATTTAACCAAACCAATTTCCTAACGATCAAGCGCATCCAAGTTTGTTTAGAAGACGTACTTTTAATCAAAACAATTGAATCGAACTTTTTATTAGGAAATTTCTTTTATACGAGTAGCAAAAACAAAATAAATTCAAATTAAACGCTAAAATTTTTAAAGGTATCGCAATTTATACAATCAGAACCTTCAATATTTTTACGGGCGTTGCAGCAAAACTGTAACTTGCTTAATTGAAGTAATACGCAAACACTTCTCATGGCGCGTTATTAATTTCAATTAAAGCAGTTAACCAGCCACATAACGCACTTAACGACCTTCTCACACTCACTTAAGCGCAAAACGCGAACAAAAACCAAACATTTCGACCACAAGGCGATAATAGCAACCAACAAACCAACAGCTACTGGAGACTAACTGGCTACTGACCACCCTAATTCCGGCCACAAAATAACTGCTTAACTGATTGCTGAGAGAAGGGATGAATGAAGAAGTGAGTAAGTGATTGACGAGGCTGAAGGGATTTTCAAACGGATTGACTGACTGGCGGGGGACTGACTGCCAGACATATTGTTGCAAACAGCTAGCGGAAATTCAACGCTACTCGCATAGATATAATTTCAAATATTGTTTGGGGGTATGTATTATTGTTGCTATGATTGTTTTTGTTGGCATATCCTTCAATTATGCTCGGTATACATAAATTTCATGTTAAATGCTTTAATTTTCAGCTCTAAGGGCTCCAATAGCTCTACGTGGCATAATTTAACTGATAGCATAGTATTACTTAATAGCGTGTAAGCGCCGCAAAGTTTTGCTTGACTTGTTAGACGAGAAGAGAAATCAGCGCCTTTTTAAGCAGTCAATTGTTGTGCATTTCATTAAATATTTGGCAATTTACATTTTTTTTTTTGTGGTAGGCTAACTTAACACTTTTCCTTTCGCAATGCCTGCGGCTGAAGAAGAGCTCACGGTTTTGTTTGGCTAAGTTTTTTGTTGGCTGTTTGATTTGCGTTTAGGTAATTTATGTAAGAATTTTGATTAAATTTTGAACGCTTGATTTGGATTGAGTGACTTTTAATTGCATCAAAAATTGTACATAGCATGATAAAAACATAGCAAGGTAGAACCGTTCTCACAATTTGTCGGCCATGATTTTTTTTTGAAGTTTGCCAACATTTTAAAATCGTATAAAAATTAAAATAAAAAATTGAAATTGTTCGAAATAGTTGTTGCTTTAGATTGAAAATGAAAATGTTTGTGTGAGTTTGTGAGTAAATTTAAAAATTAAATTGTTTGGAAACGTCAAGAATTTTAAAAGTGACTCTCAGCGGTTCTACCTTACTATATTTTTATCATGGTACATAGTAAAAATTTAATTTTGGGAATTTAAGATGTATGTATGTATGTATATAGAAATGCAGGTATGAACGTATGTATGTACATACATAAATATGTACACTGCCGGAACAAAGTATTGGCACAGCAAATTTTTCACAATATATGCAACGATTTTTATTCTAATATTTTTTCGCCAATTTTGTATAAAAAAAAAACATAAAAATATAATTCCTAAACTTTGTGCAAAACTCGCGAAAATTCAGCAAATTTGCATCAAAATTTTCAACTTTTTAATAAGATTTTTAAGAATTTTTTCGAGTATGCAGTTTTGCTGTCCATTAAATTCTAGTAAAAAAATGCAAGTTTGGAGTTAGTCAAAAATCCTGTTTTGCATTTTTCCATATAAAGTATTTTCGAAAAAAATTTTTTGTAGGGAAGAGACTGCGTGAAAAAAATCCAAAAATCAAAAGTAATTCCTAGCTACTTAAAACTTGCACTTTATTATAATAAAATTGATTGGGCTACAAATCTGCATATTCAATAAAATTCTAAAAAATCTGATTAAAAAGTTGAAAATTTTCATGAAAACTTGCTGAATTTTCGCGAGCTTTTCACAAAGTTTAGGAATTATTTTTTTATGTTTCTTGTTGTACAACGAACCATATTTTTATACGAAACTAGCGGAAAAATATAAGAATGAAAATTGTTGCATATATTGTGAAAAATTCGCTGTGCCAATACTTTGTTCCGGCAGTGTATGTACATATTTACGTATATATGGAAATTTCCTATAGCGCACCTAGATAGCTCCGCGCAATTTCAACGCCAACACAAAGCGTCAATTAACTGCAGCATAATTTAATTCGAGCCAATGAAACGCCCACTGACCCACTCTGGCGTAATGGCAATGGTATGTCCGCTATGTTTAGCCGTGGCACGCGGCCAACAGCAAGTAGCATCCACACTAAAGCTAACTTTCAATGGCGAATGGTCTTTTAAAGCTTAACTCCTAACATTGACCGATCCGCAAGGCACTCATTTTCAGCTACATAGAGGGCAGCATCTCTAAATGAAGTTAATTAAATCTGCTGCAGGTTGATTCATTTATTAAGCTGTAAAATTCAAAATAAAATAAAATCTTAACGCGACAGAGCTCAAATGCTAACATGCTTGTGCATACATACATACA
>NW_016173496.1:9270-11860 GCF_001687245.7 Rhagoletis zephyria
AATTTATTCATCATTCGAAAGTGTTTGAATAAAGAATAAAAATTTATTCATCATTCGAAAATGTTTGAATAAAGAATAAAAATTTATTCATTATTCTAAAGTGCTTGAATAAAGAATACAAATTTATTCGTCATTCAAAATTTTTGAAATGACGAATGAAAATTTATTCTTATTTTTTTTTTATTCAATTATTCATTTTCTTGATTTCGCCCATCCCTGGTTCGAGGTAGTAGTGAATTAGTTCAAAATTAAATTTGGCAATTGATGACAAACTAATGTTGCTTAAATTAACGCTATTTTTGAAATTTAGAGGATCTAATGCCCCTATTCGGAGAATTTGTAATTAAATTTTGAATTGGATTTGAGTTGGTGTGCATTTAAATATTAAAATCTATTAACCATCAAAAGTCGCACAAAGTAAGCAATAAACGAATGAAGTAGTAGAAAGAGTTTACACCCATAGACGTCGCACTGTGGTGCAAACGCGAAAACGTCTACAGTCAAAAATTTTTGACAGATTCTCAATTTTTTTTAGCTAAAATTTAATACAATTTCTAAGAGGTTTAGGAGGCTACATTTTAAAATATATTTTGTTTTGCAGTTTTTTTAATAAAGTTGGAAAATACACTTTGAAGGAGACACATTTTTTGCTTTACTCCAAAGCGTTAATTGTTAAATGGCTTATATTTTTTGTCTATATAATCTTAAAAAAAATAGTTAAACAAATTTTCCAAGTAATTTTTCTATATATTTTTTACATGTAAATCGAAATTTTTCCCATTTTTGCAAAAAAACGTATTTTTTAATCTTAGCAAATAACTCAAAAACATGCACTTTAATGGAAACTGTACTTATTAAGAAAATAAAGAAAATTTAATTGACTTTCTTCAGGTATAAGAAATTATTTTTATGATTTTCATAATTTTTTTTTTCGTTGATAAAAACCGTTAACCACATACTTATCTATAAAAAACTAAGTAGATTTAAAAATGGTAGCTCTTAAACTCTTAAGATTTTGGTTATCTTTTAATTAAAAAAAAAGTATAAAAATACGTCAAAAATTTTAAGCTGCACCACCAAAAAAGATATAGATTTTTACAACCAAAAAAGATATAGATTTTTAATAAACCTTCCCAAATATAAACTTAGAATAATTACAGGCATCCTCACTGGAAACAGCAGATTAAGAGGCCATCTGCACAGGCTGGAAATTTGGTCGACCAATATATGTCATTTCTGCGATTCGGCTGAGGAGAGCATAGGCTCAATGTGGCCAGAGAGAGACACATACATTCCTTAACTCCAAAGGCTTTCCTGGACTTCCTGGAATCCTTGGGACTAACTGAGGTGTTGTGATGAGTGGAGGAGGGCACCAGGCCGCGGTGCATACCTCTTTCAATATATATCTATATATCTATCGGTCTGCTATTCATGATATGTGGGCAGGTACATAGAGAAAGCTCTGGGGTTTTCTCCACCAGCACACACAACCGGAAGTCCGTCCGTTCAGATGGTACCTTAAGTTGCAGTGTCCTGTGTGGTAGCCCCTAAGAGTTCTAATACCCTCCTGGCTAAGTTATTTTCTTGGATTTCCGCCAGTGCGCCGCAATCTGCGATTTTTTCCAGCTTCTTAGAAGCTCTGCAGTGTATCATTTGGACGTATCATAAATGGGATCCAAGTTGTTGACACATTGTTACTCTTTTGTGGGCTCTCAGGTTGTTCAAAATAGTTTTGCCGTCGTTCACAAGCCTTGATGATATTCATTCTGCCCCACTTGCCCTTCAACGAACACATTCGCAAACAGTGAATTCGATTGCGAAAACTTTCGCCTAGAATAAGGTCGCGAATAAGCCCACTGGCAAACTTTTTTGGAATCTCGATCCAAATACGCCTGCCCCAGTACTCCCGTCGTCCATCTTCGATTAGTCGGTATACCATACTTAAAGACTTACATTCGTATGTGTTGGTATATACCGACCCATTTAAATTCCATTTCCATCAAAGCTGTTATCATTTACAACGCTCGATGATTTGCTGCGCATTGTCATAGCCACTACTCATGCTGTCAAATGCAATCTCTGTTCGACGAGTTTGCAGAAAAAGAAAAAACACAAATAATTTAGTATTTAGGGAAATTTCATTACCGCCACCAGCAGCCTATAAAATGCTTCTGAATGCGCACAACTCAAATCAACAAATAGACAAAGCGAAAAATTAGACAAGCAACTTGAAAGCAAATAGCAAAAGATTCGGCTGCAACATCAGCTGCTGCTGCTGCCCTTTCCGCTGATAGTACACTCAGCTTTGCTATTTTCTTCTTTTTCTTTTTGGAATCTTTTGCTGCACCAGCGTGGTTTACTGATAAAATATGAGCAAAACGATGCACCGCTGATTGCATTTACAACGAAACTACTTGCGGTTTTCAAAAGAAATGTAAGCAAAAGAATGAGAGTGCTCGGTTTAATGAAGGGTTGGGCGAGGGCGGACAGTGAAAGAGCAGGACTAAGTTGGTTTGCTGCTGGTGGACGGTCGGTACGTCTGGAAGTGTTGCTTGGTTTGCCAACGCAAGCCGCAGCAAATGGGAATTCG
>NW_016173497.1:0-11859 GCF_001687245.7 Rhagoletis zephyria
ACCCACTCCGTTTCTTATGCCAGGATTTTAACTCTCATTCCAGCACGTTTGATATATCAGATCCGCTTTTCAGCATTAAGAAAGCGATACTCTCCTCTCTCAATAAGTGAATTATTGACATAAATACATAAAATCAGCTGATGAATTTAGTTCTGTAGCTGAACAGTTTTAGATCTCGACACTTAACAAACTCCTGCCCATCGTGACTCGGCACAAAAATTTAAATTCCGTACGTCATGCGGACTGCGCCCCTCGTGCGGATGGGCGGGAATGGAGGGTAAAAACCGTTGGGATATTATTATTATTATTATTATTAAACTTATTAATTTAATTTAAATTTTAAACATGTGGCAACCCTCTTCAAACACCTCAAAAATACTCTAAATTTCCAAACTAATGATTTTTACTTTAATATTACATATGACTTGTGTAGTCATAATTTAATTAAATTTGATTTTTCAAATATATGGCAACCCTATTGAACATATTTTCAAATTGCTACCTTCTTAGACCTCTTTAGTCTGACACTCATATTGTGATAAATATTTAAATTGAATAATTTCCTTAATTCAAGCTGAATTTGAATTTTAAAAAAGGTGGCCATCTTCCCAAGGGTTATATGAGAAATAAAGCCTTTTGAAAATCATTTCAATTGATACCCATGTTGTTACAAATTATTTAATTTAATTTAATTTAACTCATTAACAGGTGGCAACACCTTCCCCGTTCTATAACCTAGCTATGAATCATTTCCTCGCCGAAACGAATACATTGGTATGCGCCTTTCCACTTTCTTAAATCTTGGAACACTTGATTCTGTCTGGTTATTTTTAAATTTTAGAAATAAATTTTGGAAAATTATTTTCGACCCTACTAAATATACAACTGGACATAAATATTTGTGTGAGGTTCCTGAACCTGTATGTATATAACACAGATCGTTTGCGTAGTTATGATTATAGAATTCGCTATTCTCAACTGAGCCAATTTATTCCAATCTGTCAAAATGCTGCCACCTCATTTTTCAGCTTTGTCAGCTCGTGCGAATAATTAAGCCATTATATCCATTCTACTTATTGTTCAATCATTTGGTAGCCTACACAAGCGGTAGCTACATAGTTCGTTTTGTTATTTTTGAGCGGATTTTGAAGTTTTGCATACCGGATAACTAATTGGCAATTTCGGTATGGCGTCGTCAAAAATAACAAAAGGAAATTGGCAGAGGCAAAATAAAAAAGTTCTATCGAAAGAAGTAAATTTGAAAGTTTATGAACCGATAAGTCACGTAGCCAATAATTTTGGGTATGTGATGCTCTTAGATAAAAGGCTGCAAATGCGTACATACGTACTTATACAAGCATACATATTTTGCAAACTTTCTAATTTTTATATATAGTTGATAGAGAGTAACGTAGAAAAGAAACGGATAATATAGACATAAGTTTGTATTAGGGAATTAACTGAAAATAAGCTCACCACAACGTAACATGTAAGTATAGGAGGGATGTCCACGGAATTAGCGCTGCATGGCACCTAGAGAGATTTTTGGCATTCAAAGACTACAATTCCTGGATGCTCACATTTTTGGCACTTCGATAGTTTGTGAATTGCAATAAGGTATAGCTGGCATTCGTCCCTCGGATAAATCCAAGGGCTATAATATATGGTTGACTTACGATATGATATCGATAGCTAACAGGAATTTTCCGACCCAAAATAGCCACAAGCAGCAATTACACACTTTAATTTCAAAATGATTCAGTAGCTCTTCAAAAGCATGACTCTTGTCGCAAGGAATTCCAGGGCTATAAATTTCAAAAAGTTTTGCATAAAGAGGAGCCGGAGTTGAGATATTCGCCTTTGACCACTATGTTCTGTACATTCATTTCCCAGTACTGCAAAGCTTTTGCCATTCACCTGGGAGTGGCCAAAAGTGATTCGTTTGATTACGGTTCAAATCGCAGCTCACTTCCTCCGGATATTTTTATCCACGTATCCCCTGGGTAGCGACCAAATACCCGTTTCGACGCGAGCTAATGTGAAAAGATGTAAAACCCGCGTGCGCTGGGTTGGGGCACCGCACGTTAAAACCCTGCCCAATGAAATAAAACCATGCCGTGGATGATAGCCCCTTCTTCTGATGACAATCACGGCAAACATGGAAAGGACTATGATTTGAAGGAAAGCACCCGGAATATCTGACCTTGAATATCGGGGCAATGCCCCGAGGCATCCAAGGATCTCTTTTATGAGCGCTTGGAGAACACATTCGATCGGTGCCCTCGGCACGTTATAAAACTCTTGCTTGGCGACTTCAATGCTAGGGCAGGCAAGGAAGCGATTTTTGGCGCCACTATTGTAAAACTCATCTTCACAGGTTCACAACTTGGAACGCCAGGTGGCACTGGAGTCGAGTTATTACTAAAAATCGTAGATATTTATTATCCGATTTGGTTCATATTCGAGGTATATATATTGGTACCGGTAGGGGCAATATCTACTATTGCACTAAAAGAGCTGAATGGTGGCGCTGGAGTCGAATTGTTGGTAAAAATCGTCAAGTGAAGTCAATCGGTTCGGTCCTAGCTTTACGGCGACTAAACAGAATAAAGGCCATTCTTGACAAATGCCTACAAATACAATTGTAAGATTTCTAAGGTATTTCGTCTGAAATAAGTCTATGTATATTGGATTTCTGTGGACTAATGATACTCCCCCATTTTAAAATTGCCACAAACTGTACTANGTAGGGGCAATATCTACTATTGCACTAAAAGAGCTGAATGGTGGCGCTGGAGTCGAATTGTTGGTAAAAATCGTCAAGTGAAGTCAATCGGTTCGGTCCTAGCTTTACGGCGACTAAACAGAATAAAGGCCATTCTTGACAAATGCCTACAAATACAATTGTAAGATTTCTAAGGTATTTCGTCTGAAATAAGTCTATGTATATTGGATTTCTGTGGACTAATGATACTCCCCCATTTTAAAATTGCCACAAACTGTACTAAAACTGTACTATACAGATTCAAGGACGATTCACCATCGGACCAGATAATTGTTGCCACAAGAACTTCTTCACGGACGTAATGCTTTCATTAGGTTTTTTATTTAAGACGGCAATGGAGAATATGCCTTCTGACGACCACAAAACCAAACGTGAACGTGAATTGTTGGTAAAAATGTGGTAACAAATGTTTAAATAAAAAAATAATTTTGGGCGGGACGAAGTCCGCAAGGTGTGCTACTAATAACATAAAAAACGATTTGGTTTTTTGTTTTTTTTTAACTCGTAACTTCAATTTCAGTTCTGTTTAGATACAAAAATTTAAAACCAAAGGTTTGTCTCTACGGGAAGGCATTGGTGTTATTGAAGAGATTAAAAATATTTAACTCAAATGGAGGATAACAAATATTTGAAAACAATTAAATTCAGTCTTGAAAATAAATTAAGTATTCATATCTTAGTGTAATATAATCCGCATTATTTTTTATAATATTAGAAAAAAATAACATCTAAATCGATGCATTAACTCCACTGGAAATATGAAAATTTTGAATTCTGTCCAATTCTTGAAATAAACTGAATAAAGAACAAAACATTAAACTGTACTTAGATTTTTTGTTGTTTTTCGAGCATATTTGGAAGCATGTTTACTAATATTTTAATGTTTATCTAAGCGCTTCAAATTGCTTTTTTTGCTTATTTTCTTCGGTCCACACACCACTTTGTAGTTTTTCCAGAAAACTGGTTAATCAAAGAAATGCAAAAAGCTCAAATTTTGTATGCGCGGCATGCATAAACAAAGAAAGTTGTTGGTATTGAGGTAAAATTGTTTTGAAGTTGCACTTATAAAGGTTACAATGTTTTGTTTTAGAGGCTTGCATTAATCAAGGAATTGCACGTCTTGAGGGTTGCGGTTACCGTGTACGCACTGTATATATTTTTGATCGGAAATTAAGTTACGACGAAATCCTTTACGGTGATACTGGGAGGGGAACGGTACATAACGGTAGGAGGTTTAGTTTGGGTTAAAGTCTCACACTGACGGGGTTAGGCTTTCAATGCATCCTCCTCGTAAAAAAAACATGGGCAGTAAAAAGTTATTTATTTAAATCTACGCCCAGAAAAAAAGATATAAAAAAAATATAAAAAAATAAAGTTTGAGAAGGAGAATGGCGAGATATTTAAGTATTATTTGTTTTTTTTTTTCAGATTTATCTTATTTAAAAAAAGCGTTGTAATTAAACCAATTTTAACATCACTCATAAAAATTGAATTGAATTAAAATTTGAACTTTATGTAGGCTTTTAAAATTATAAATTATTTTTACTTACGTAGTTGTGGTTAAAAAAAGGGTTAAAAAAAATGTTGGTCATGAATGGGTTAATAACCGAGTGTTAGTCTCCTTTGCACAATTTTCAAGGTTTGTGGTGCAAATAGTATGATTTTGTTTGCCAAGATTGACCTACAATTCACAAGAAATTTTGGGCGAATGGCCAGTCGTCTGACTCAGCCTTAAAAACCTTAATGCTCGTAAAAGTTCAATTTGTAGTTTAAGAACTTTATATGAAAAAACTTTTTGTATTCAATGCAGCACATTTGCCCATGAGTACATACAACAATATATATTCTCTTCTTTGCATCATTTAGTATAAATTTTAAGAATATTTAAATTGAAGCCATTCTAAGCCATGAACTTGCACGAGTATTTAATTGCGTTATTAGCCATTATTTAAGGCCAAGATTAATATTTTTATTACAGCGAAATACGTACTACATACATACATACTGGTTTATTCTGTAGCAAATGCTCCCTGTTCGAAATTGTGAGTCAGTATGCCATAATTGTTATAGAATCATAGTGTTGTACTAAGTATGTAGAACTACAGTCACGTATGCCAGCATCGTAAAAGAACTTAATTTTTACTACATAAGTACATATTCAAATGAAGTAAATTTTTAATTAAACCGAAAATTGCGCAACAGCTGATTAAGATTTCAAAAACTGCGGCAGGAAGTGCTCGTATAAACAATTATTGGTGTAAACTTTTAAAATTGCCTCTAATTTGTGTACGTTCATGAACTTAACTAACTTAAAACATTAAAAATTTATTAGCTGCTAGCTGATGCAATTGTTGCAATTTATTCTTAGAAAAAAAAAACAGAGCCAGAAAATACATTCACCTAATTATCGAGACTCATAAATACTTATATTGCTATATTTTTAATGGTGGGCTACTTACAGGAAGGCTAGGATGATAGTGGCTTTGAATTCATCTAGAAGTGTGGTCAGTAGTGGCAGGAAGGGACAAGTTCAAGGTTGCTCGCTGTAAAAACAACACACACAAAAAAAATAAAGGAATTTATGTATGTCCACTTTAGTGTTTATATAAACTGAATGATATTAAATATTTATGTGGTACACATTCGCGCATATTCGTATGTTTGTATGTTTATTAGGTAGTAGTTACTTTTATTTCCTTTGCCCAAGCTGGAAGTGGCTGTATGTACATATGTAGGTATGTTTAATTGTTCATAGAGTTCAAGAACACGTAGCATCAAGGTTAATCTATCATATTCGAAGCTTATTTATAAAAGACATGTGAATAAAAATATAACAAACACATCATAAAACAATTAAATGTAATATACATATGTACGTATGTATGTACATGCGAAAAAACATGCAGAGACAAATGAATGCTGTTAGCCTATTTTGCGGACAATCAAACTAAAAAAAAAAAAAACAATTAGCTATAACCGAATGTACAGTGACTCTAAAAGGCGCTCAAAGGGTATGTTTTTTAAATATTAACGAGGTTTTTAGATATTAATTTTGTATAAAAAATATTGTTCTTGCGTTTACCGAAACCGTAAAAATTTAGAAAAACTCAGTAAACTTTAATAAAAATTTCAATCTTATAAATAGAAAATTTTTAGACAATTTTCGGGTATGGAATTTTATGGCGCAAAAATAGAAATAATAGGAATTTAAATTTAAACGAAAGTTTTAATAGTAATTGATGTGGGATTAAAAAATTTGAAATTTTGACGAAAATTTGTTGAATTTTTCTAAAAAGACTTTGTTACCGTACATCCGATTGTGGAAACGCGCATAGATAATTGTTCGCCTCGGCGAGGAGAAGGTTTGCCGCTGTATTTGGAAGTTGGTTGCCACCTATTTGAAAAGTCGAATTAAACTAAATTATACGCAAGTTAATAAACACAAAAATATGGGTTAAAAAACGGTTCGCCTCGGCGAGGAGAAGGTTTGATGCTATAGTTAGAAGAGCGTTGCCACCTGGGTGAAAAGTAGAGTTCAATTAAATTATACACAAGCTGTGTGAAATATGACTACGAAACGGTCTTCTTCGGTGAGGAGAACGTTTATAATTATATTTTGAACGGGGTTGCCACCTGTTTGAAAAGTCGAATTTCAGTAAATTATAGAAATTTATAGGAAGTATTAAAATATGGGCGACGCGGTGAGAAAAAAGTTTATAGCTATATCATGAAGAGGGTTGCCACCTGTTTAAAAAGTCGAATTGAAATAAATTTAACTTGAACGAAGGGATTTCGGTAAATGCTACACATAGATATTTATCACAATAAGGATGTCAGACGAAAGAGGTTTGTCGTTTGAAAATATATTAAAATGGGTTGCCACCTGTTTTAAAATAGGAATAAAATTAAATTATGCACAAGTTATATGAAATATTAAAATATGGATGCCAAACGAAAAAGTGTTAGGAAATATTTAGTTCGAACATATTAGATACACTTGGAATTAGGGATGTGCGATTAATCGATTAAATAATTTTTTAATTAATCATAATACTGATTCATCAAGGAACCAGATTCTGAGTAATTAGTGTCTACTGATCAACAAATTAATTGAAATCTGAGTAACTTTGCTCACATATTTCGAGTTTGCTTTCAAAGCAAGTTAATTTTTTTTTATAATATAATAAAATATTTTTCTTATTAACAAAAATAGAATGCCAAACGAGCATCTTACATGCTGCTCATTGAAATGAAAAAAATATACATGCACGTATGTACATAAGTGTATAAATTATTTTCTATGAAAAAAAATAAAGCAGCAATTATTCAGGTTTCTGATTAATCGAGTTATGATTAATCAGTTTTCTGATAAATAAAATTAATTAGATTCTGATTAGATTAATATGTAATTAATAGAGAAATTTATCACTTTGATGAATGAAAAATGATTATGTTTTGATTAATTAATTAATCAGATTTCGTTTAATGTTGTCTTTCAATTAATTGATTAATCGCATATCTCTACTTGGAACACATTGGCAAGGAAGCGCAATAGAAGAAAATGAGTCAGAATTGTGCAGAGCATCCTGATTTATATTTGTTCGATGCATTGGGACGTGTTACTGTTCATCCAAATGACATGAAGGGTTAACATACAATTAGAAACTTTAATATATGTACTATATGGTTTTAGCTTGCTATATGAACTGCGAAATTTTTTTTTTTAAATTTACAATAAAATTGTAACTTTAAAAACATTGTGAATATTAAAAAAAAATCATATTATGAACGTTGTTTTAGTCACTGTACATACATATGTATTCCATTCTTAACTACAAACAGAAACATATACAAAAAGTGTTAACTGTTTGCTCTGGGAATGGGAAAGATTAAAGTAACATGCGTCAAAAATGTAATGCCTGCAGGCGTCTTGTGTTTATATGTACACAATCATCTATTGCATGTACATACATACAAACTGATGTGCTTTATGAAAACACGGTAGAAATACAGCGATAGTTTTAGTTTTAGCTAAGTAAAAAAGGGCTTTGACAAGCTGTCACATTCCGGATTTACATAAGAATTTATTTGAGAATGTTGCCAATCGATAGCAAAACAGCAGAAAAAAAAACAAAACACCAACACAAGCCGAACGGTAAGACAAAAAGTTTAGTACACGCATCTCAAAACTCTTTTAAGCTTTAAACACAAACTTCAATTATAAATAAATTTTAAATATATTTTAATGTTTTTGCGATCATTTAAGGTTTTTAGCAGTCAAATTGTATTTTTATCAGTTGATAAATTATATAAGCCCGATGAGTTCGTTATCAGTAAGACACATGTAAATACATACGTACAAAAGAAACAACTATAAAAATAAAATATTTAAATATATGAAGTTAAAAAACTTGTTTGAAATCGGTGTACGCGTATAGCCCCAATTATGAGATTACGTAAAATTTTTACTCACCCGACTAAGGTAATTAATTTGTGTAACATTCTGTCTGGGCGGTGCAAGTGATGGTAAGTATCAAGGGAAAGTTAAACGGAAGTTCTTGAATAAATTAGAGCTTGTATACAAAAAAATTGTTATGTAAATTTATTTTATTTTTTTTTCAAGAGAAACGTGTAAGTGTTTTTGTGAAATAAATCATTCCGTCGTTTAAGGCACAAAACCGCGTATGTGAGGTTGCATAAATTATTTTGTAGAAAGTAAAAACACTCTTATTTCAAAATTGTTCTCTCTTTTATAAAGTAATCGCATTTCTGGCTAGTATATTTGAGGATGAATGGATAAGGCTTGAGCCAAGCGCAAATCCAATTTTTGGCAAAAAAATGTCGTAACTACGATATGCGGTTTTGTACTTTAAACGACTATTTAATTGTAATTGGTCTTCACGTTTTTCTAGTTCATGAAACAAAAGACTTAAGCAAAGAACCTAGTTTGGTACGACATCCCATTATGAGATTCCTTGTAAATATAGCTTTACAAAAAAATATATTGGTTATAAAAGTAAGTGTTAATGGATTTTTTCTCGATTTTGAAATTTTACTGTGCAACATTGGTACAAAAGGTGTACGGATTGCACGGATAGCAAAGCTTTCCCATAGGAAATCCGTTTTTAGGTGCAAGAGTTTTGCAAGTGAATTTCCTTAATGTATTTTTTTGTAATGTATTACCCATCGCTTGCTATGACTTTTTTCCAATTTACTTTCATGGCATGGATTCCGCGCCAGTAAAACTGTAGTATTAAGTCAATTTTTTATACCTTCAACTGAAGTCGGATGGTGCACGGTCAGGCCTTTAAGGCGGCTGGGTTAGGATTTTCCATCTCGTGTTGGGATATCAATGACTAACGTCTGGTTACCCGGTATGGTGCCCTCTGTTGACAAACTTTTAAAACTTACTTGTATACCCCATAGTTGTGTGTGATCGGAAAAGCTTGTTTTAGCTTTTAAGGCGGCTCAATCTGGTGCAGTGATTCACAGAGAGAGCTTTTGCTATGGGCGTGTCCATATAAAATCTATAGGGAGCTTTGAAGAGATCCGCCAGCGAGCGCTGTTTTGAGCATCACTGCTCTAGTGCGACTTCTTCAATCAGATGTTCGAAAGCGTAGTACGAGCAGACAAACCGAAACGTAAATATCTCATAGTGGCCGTCATTTTACATGCACCAGAAATAATGTGACCAGCTATTTCATAGCTCAAAGAAGTAAAGCTGAGAACTCAGTGTTTATTCAGAAGTGCAAGCCAAAATGACCCCACCATTTCCCCTCATCAAAACGACCAGATGTTGTCTGTTGTGGAATTAAGCAAACAAAAGCAAGCGAGTTTGGGGAGCCGCGTGGAGAGAGCTGCCTACTACAATTCCGTAGGACCTAGGTTCGATTGCCAAGATTTTTTATTTTTATTTTTTTTTTTAAGACCTCGCGGCTCGTTATCACGGTACAACGTTGTCGTCTCTCTATGCCTTTAGATGCAATTTATAGTATGAAGATACCGCATAACAATTGGGAGGGACAATTATGGTCATTGGTTCATCTCAGAGGCACTAAAACCTCTTCAAGCTCTCAGATATGTATACGGAGCTGAGCTTTTGGAGCCAGATAAGCTGATGGATTACATTTTATTTTAATAGCAGAAAAGTGCAATGGATAGTTTCTGGTGCTACATTTTTGACGTTTTATTAATCTAAATGGCAGAACAATAAACACTAATAGAACCAAGAACAAAAACAGCGTCTACTAATGTTTGCTATAGTTTATTGGTAGCTATTTATTACTCATGCAGGTTGTTCCAATTGTTGTGCATAAATTATATAATGTGTTTTTTTTTATGTCATTAAAAGTACACGAGCCAGCTCAATAAAAAGTAAAAAAAATAAAAAAAATAAATATTTATTTGCCGCAAACATTTCAAAAAAAATTAAGATACTTATTTATGTATATTAGCATTGAGCATGGACGAACGGTATTATATCACGAACTACATACCTGCTTATTCAAAAGCGTGCTGTGGCAAAAAAAAGTGAGAGCTATTGTTATAATTATATTTTATTGCTACTTATTTATAACTTTTGTAGCATTGCATTGTTGTTGTAACTGTTATTGTTAAATTATTTCAATTTATAATGGCTCCTCCTTTGTAGATTTTCATTCTTTATGGTTTACATATTTTACCCCTTTATTTATACAAATACTTAAGTCTGATACACAGCTAGTATTTGCGTTTTCTGCTGCTCTTGAAAAGTAAATCTACAGTCTGGCACATAGACACCTTTACCTAAACAGTCCTACTATATTTCGTTACATGCAATACCTACTTTCTGCTTCATCTAAATCCGCCACTTCCTTCAGCGCTAGCCAGTCGATTTTGTTGGCTCACGATAGGAGTTAGTTAGTTAACAGCACATCTGGCAGATCCACCTGGCGCATGCGAAAGGTGTTGCACTTCGCATTAAATGCAATTAATTTATGCAAGTTTTCCATACTTATTTACATTAAATATTTGTATTCATATTTCAATAGAATTGGTGTAATTGATTTTTGTTTTGCTTGTAATTCGCTTAAGTAACTCGACACACATATACGAGTACATATATACATGTACATTAGACTGCATCACTCCCCATACAAAAAAAAAAACAAAAAAAAAGGTACGGTGTTTCCATTGCAACCAAAATATTTCGGAAAAATATTAAGATTAGAAAATACCTCCAAAAATTTAGTTTTTTATGAATAAAAATAGTTTATTAAATATTTTTTTTTTTGAAAAAATCCCCTCAAATGACAAAACGGCTTAAGCTTGAAAAATTTGCATAAAAATTAAAAAAAAATTTTTTTACAAATTTTAAAAAATTTTGGACGGAATCGTAATAATGAGATTTTTGATGCTTTTTTATTTTTACTTTTCAAAGATTGGTATAAGAAAAACTTGAATAACTGAACCTAAACTCTTCCGATTTAGACTTGTGAAGTGTCATTGGAAAGGCACCATTTTCATTTCTTTGCTAATAAACTCATTCAAAGGATGAAAAAGAAAGCAGGATGAACAAGCGTCATTCCAAGTTGAATTAAGAAGTGTTAGTATTTGAAAACAAAAACTGGTACGTGAATGAGTTTTTTTTTTTACAGAAATAAAAAGAGTGGGAAATACCTTTCTGCTGAGATCCCATTCAAGTTTTTCTTAAATCAATCTTAGAAAAAGGTTAAAAAACAGCATCAAAAATCTTATTATTGAGATTCCGGTCAAAAGATTTTTAAATATTTTTATGCAGATTTTTTAAGTCATCTGAGGGGATTTTTACAAAAAAATTCGTTAAGAAACTATTTTCATTCATAAAACACTCCATTTTTTAAGGTATTTTTAAATCGGTACAGCTCACGTAAATTTTAATATTTTTCCGAAATATTTTGGTGGACATCTTAAAATATAATAAATTTTTTAATCTTGTCGTAAAAAGTGCAACTTTTTTGGTGATGCAGTCTAATACACATATATTTCTATTAAGCGATTTTCAATACGCAAAAGATCGACACATTTTAGGCTACTTATCCCTGCAGTGAAAAATT
>NW_016173498.1:0-11858 GCF_001687245.7 Rhagoletis zephyria
CAATCTAGTACGGAAAATTTGTTTTTGCTCCGATTTTGCAGTAATTTAGACCTGAATCGATTTTTGGAGGTCCGAACACAGTTCGTTACATTTGTACTGTTTTATAAACCTCAAACCGCAGTGTGGACAGCAATAGTTAGTGATGTGGTTAAGTTCGATTTGAGATGGTTAACTTTTTGGTGGGGACATGGTATTATGTACCAGATGCTTTGCTGAGCATCTGGGCGTTTAGATTTTTAGTTACACATGATTTCTCGACAGACGCTGATGAAATGCTTAAAGGATTTTAATTTATGTTTTCTACATAAATAAAATGGCACTGGAGCTCACTTAAGAAATTCCCTACAGGCTAATCCTTTAATACTTAATTTAAATGCGCTCCAACAGAACGCTGCTGTACGAAAGTGTACATATTTTCCCCCAGCATCAATCAACTTGAAGGCAATCACGGAAATGCAATGCACAAACCAGCACTGCTGCCAAAACAAATACGGAAGTGCGGAATGTAGGCAAAAGAAATACATACATACATACATAATAATAAACGGGGTTCAATTCAAAGCCTCAAAAATTCGCGAATTGGAAGAAATAAATAAATGCGAGTTGATTATTTTCAGCATTTGCCAAGAAATTCGTCAAAATGTCAGACAGATAAGAAAAAGTTGTAAATAAAAGCTGCAGGAGCGAGCAATATGTTGCACCGCTAGCAGAGAAATGCAAAAGCCACTTACCACAACAACAACAACGATGAATTTTTCAGAGAATTTCGTAAGGTTGCCAAGAATTCATTTACCGTTGCGAAGCAACCGCTGCATGCTGCTGCTGATGCTGCTGCTGCCACTGACAGCTGCATGGAATTTCACGCAACTTGCCACATATGCAGCACATGCAACACCAGCAGCAGCATATGCGGCATGCAATTTTACGATTTCTTTATTACTTGGCAAGCGTCGAAAGTGCAGGCACACATTTTATACAAATTCGTATGTATGTTTGTGTGTGTGTGTACCTACCTACATACGAATGTGCAAAGTGGAGTAAAGGCGCCGCCATTATGTAATGGAAAACTTGGCTTAGAAACGCGTTGTATGCGCCCCATTCTACATAGAATGTTGATGAATTACAGCCGCAGGCAGCAACAAAATTTTGGGCCGAAATGAATTGCTGATCGGAGATGTTACAACAGCCAAGTAANCAACTCCTTTATACATATATTAGTTTTTCCGTGTGACAACACTTTGCTTCTGTGATGGCATATTTACCATTGTAACCCACATTAACCTCCCAATTCTGTGCCCTGGACAAATAATCAAGCTTGACTATTTGTCCGGAAACTGCGCCTAAACTTGCACTATATTTGGCTAAATTTTTCAAATTTTTGTGATTAGCTTTTAGGCGCATTGTTTTACGCGGTATTGGAAGGTAAGTTTTTCAAATCAAAACTCCAGTGCCAATACGAAATCATTTTTTCTACCATCAGATGTTGCGTTCCGATTAACTCAACTTTTCCACAAATTTTGGCGCGGTATTTTTGTAACACCCTAAATGTCCACATCTATGCAAAATTTAGTAAAAATATTTGTTCTATTTATTAGCAACGTCGATATTTGTGCACAAATAATTTGTAAATTGCTTAGAAAATTTTATTGCTTTGATAAGCATAAGCATTTTAGTCATCCGGATATTTTCGATAAATAAATATGTACATATACAAAATATCGTTGACACAATTTTTCCATTCCGTCTATTCGTCAACGCTCCTTTGGGGCAATAAAATTATTATGCACCCTCCTTCAATTGAGCCAGCCAGACAAACTGAATGTGAATTAGACGTGCGGGCATACAAACATACATACAGACAACCCGGCGACAAAATATGCAAAAAGTAGCAAACATGGAACAACAACAACAAGAAATACATGCGTACATATGTATCGATGTGTCTACTTGCATGCATTCATAAATATATCAAACAAGCGATAGCAGCAGTCGAAGCGCCAACAACAACGTGTCAAACATCAAAGTACTACCGTCCTTTTTCGCACAACTCTTGTCAGCAGTCAGCAACACACACACACACACATACAAATAAGTAAATGCTATTTACTTCCTCCGTTAGTCAGCTAGTCAGTCAGTCAGTCAGTGAACAGAATGTATCGCCAACGCTCACCAAAGGAATGATTCGTTCCGTGTCCGTGTCCGGGTGTGTGTCCAGGTGTATGTCCGGGTGTGTGTCCGGAACTGGCTGCGACTGTGGCTGCGACAGTGGTTGTGGCAACAGAGTTCGATGGTTTTATATTATTACTTGGTTTTTTGTTTGTACACACACACACACTCGCATGCATATATGCATGCTTATTGGATGTGTATGTATGTATGTGTGCCTGTAATTCTGCACAATATTTGCATAATAAATGTGAGGTTATGAATAAATTATTGGCGCATGAATGCTGGTTATTCGGCAATTCGGTGAGGTCAAAGCGGCATTAAAGGCAAAACGTAAAAACTTCCACACACACATGCGTACATACTCACATGCATTTGTATGTGTTTGTTTGTTCGCTTGAAGCAGTGAGCCGGAATAAATAACAATAAGGACTAAGTCATTGACCAAGGCGGCGGCGCCTTGGATTGCATTTAATATTTTCTTGGTAATTTCGCCAATGGTTATTGCCTATTTAAATAAGTATGTATGTATGTATGAATGTACGAATACATACAATAACACATATATATATATAAGTAGTCTTGCTGTTGGGCATTTAAGGCGTTATAAATTTTAGTGCTATTGACTATTCGAACAACATGTAGCGCAGATTGGCCACCTAATTCAAATAGTATGCGCCTGGAATAGTTTGGTTTCTCCCATCGAGAACATTTAAGTCGAAATTGGTTATTAAAGATGCACTGTATGCACTGTAATTGGCATAACAGAAAAAGTTGAAAATATTTTTGAATGAAAACAAGTTTTGCTTTGGCAACAAAATGGATTTCTCTTTGAGAATTAACACTTAAAGAAGTCTAGATTTGAGTTGTATATTTTACCTCTAGCGACAGTTGTAATTATACAAAGAAAGGATTTAAGGCTGTGAAACGACCTTCGTCATAGGTATATACCATTAAAATCTTCTCATATTATTAAGCATGATTTCCTCATGTTTCAAAAAAATACTTTTAATATTTTGTTTGAGAAAAATCGATAGCTTTTGACTTTTTTTTTGGGATTGAATAAGAAAATTAAATGTTTTCTGACATCTTCAGCCTTTTTAAGAGGCTTTTCATAATTTTTTCAAGATTCTGCTGGTATTTTTTTGAATATAACAAAATTGGTTTCTTTTTCGTTCTCGAGTAAGATGACACAAAGCTAAAACCGGTTCATCTCCAAACCAAATTTGAGGACAAATATTACGGTAATTCGTTCTAAAATACATCCACCCTGTCGGAAATGGCAACAACCAAAAAGGAACTATATTCTTTTAAGCTTTTGGATTTGTAAAGCTTTGTTCATTTCTACGAGATTTTTCGTGACTTTGCTCTCTTTTCGGGTATAATAATATCGCCTAACGAAGAGCTTCTTGACAGACCCATGAATAATGCTGATTCTATGAGTCCCCAGTGCACTTCATTGCCCATAATTGCACTTTGCTACTGTACTTATATAAGGTCAACTCGGTTCCTGGAAGCGAGACGAGTATTAAACACTAAAGGCAATCTTACATCAACAATGCCAAGAATCGCTGGCGAAAGGTTAATTCTAATAAGAAAAAAGACTTTGAAATTATGTGTGAAGATAAAAATCGGATGGCAAAAGTTCACGAGCCTAATGCGGAGGCTTTCTTGTCCAGTAACCTTGAGAGCGGCATTTGTCTTGCTGTATACCGTAAAGCCTCTTTCTTGTTATATTTTTATGCGCTTAGCTATGTTCACGCCGCGGCCGTAGAAAATCGCTCACAGTTCGTCATTCCATTGTCGTCCTTCAGTAGCGATCACGCCCACGAACAGGGCCATATATTTTACATGAAAATAGTTCTCTCGAAATTCCTCAAAGCCTGCTCAACTTTGTTCGACATCTTCCACGGGAATGATGAGAGATTTGCAGAGCATACTTTTTGCTTTCTAATGGCCTACCGAGCTCATAGTGGGACCTGTTGGCAACAGCTATTTTTCGTTTGATCTCCATGCTGACATTGTGGGTAGTGTTTATGCTGGATCCTAGGTTGGCATGTTCCTTCAATACCTCAAAGCCATAACTGCCTACAGTGACGTGTGTCCCAAAACCCTAGGAGTTTTTATGTGTTTTGCCAGGATGTACTTTGTCTTGTCCTCGTTTACCGCAAGACCAACCTATTTCGCTTCTTTATTTGAAAAGGAAAATGTTACACTGACATTCGAGGGGATCAGCCCGCCGACGTCAATACCATCTGCATACGCCAGCAATCTTATATAATACCATGTGAGTATGAGCCTAACGGCTATTTTTTTTTAAGTAACCACGCGAGTATTTTTTACTTTCCAACTTTGTTACTAAAAGTGTTGGTCGTTTTGTGGTGGCAAAGGAGCTTAAATAGTACCAATGCTCCTTAGCGATCTAAGCCGGAATGTTGTTGTACTGCCGCATGCTTATCGCACCAACACTGCCCAAGCCAAGGTGTGTAGGCAACCATACCGATAGATGAATGGTCCGATGCACGGCCAATTTCGCTTGTAAGACGTGCCTTTTCTACGCTTCCAGGCATTGCGTGGAACAAAATTTAAACCACAACAACAGCAACAACACCAACAGCGTAGCAGTAGACTGCGAGTAGAAGACGTAACGCTGTCATAGGAAGGGCAGCTCCTGAATTCCCCGCAGTCAAGGAAGACGGTCGCAAGTACTCCTGGTAGCGCCAGAAACTAGCAAAGACGAAGATGACAGTAAAGTATCACCTCTACGCAAATAGTTAAAGATAGCGCCAGTAATGCATGCCATAGTAATCCGGATAATAAACCTGTAACCAGCGAAATGGTGGCAAGCAGCAATCCCGCCCCCAGAAAGACAAAACCCCCGAGCGTGGACATAAAGCAGAGCTACAAAAAGGCACTGTATACGCTCGAAAAGATCGACCAAATTGCAGCGGCTGGTGTAGTACATGAGTGCGACTAGGAAGACATGGCAAGTTACATCCTAATAGTGGATGAGTAAGAAAAGCCACAATCCAGGCCACTAAAGTAAAAAACGAGAATGAGAACGGCCACGAACCCATTTCTAAGAACGTCAAGAAGATCACCAGCAGGCGACAGTAGTTGATGAAAATAGTAGGACATCACTAGCAGTTCAGCTGAAATAGGTGGCTATCGATGTGAGGATGTAGAGCCGCGTTATTAACTATGTACTTTACTGGAGTAGTAGAAGGTCTTCACACAGACATCGACTCGTCGGAATTCCTACTGGGATACCGGATTGTCAAATGCGCAGACCAGTTCTCCCTGGACGCTAGGATCAGCGACACTTTCGTCTGCATTCAGCTAAAACTGATGCCAGCCAAGGACATTCCAAGTAGACCACCTCCGCTTGCGGCCATCCAGGCGAAAAGATGCTGCGGCGTATTAAACTTCAGAGCAAATACATACCTGCGATCGAAGAATGGGAGCTTACAAAGGAAGAAGAGTTCAGAATGGCATCAAACAGGCCCCTTCTTCGAGCTATTTGTGCATATTATTTGGATGCCTTAGCGAAGACGGACTACAGAATCCTCTCCGGTATACGTAATGCTCGAGATCGGGTACTAGAAATGTGGTAACTTAGCTATTCTCCTCAGTGAGGAAGACATTGGCATTAGTCTTATATAAGAGCCATGGGTCAAGAACAAGACGGTAATGGGGCTAAACTTAAATTACTTCAATGTCTACTATAAGAGCGAGTTGGATAAGCCACGTGCGTGAAGAGCTCCTAAAAAACCTGTTTTCGATTTCAAAACCTTAGCGGATTTTTTAGTAATATTTTTTTGAAAAACTTTCTCTTGCCGAAGTTTTGTCTTATGTTTACTTATCGCGCGCGTCGAAATCCCGAAGAGCCAGGATGTGTACGCAAATTAAAAAACTCGTATCAATTCAGCAGCGCTCGCTAACGTCAACAGCAGTCACAGCACATAAGTTCTTCCAAAACATGCAAGATACTAATTTCACACATTTTGCACCAAGCATTTTGCTACAGCAATAACACCCCGTTTACATTATTATAATTAAAATGCTTACTAAGCAATTACGGCACTCGCCACTTCACACTCGAATTCGCATTAATCAAAGTGTGCTCTAGTAATATTCGCACACACACACACACACACACGCATATACTCGTTCACATGCAAGCGCGCATAGTAAATGTTAAGCTAAACTATTCGCACTTTGCTTGCCGCCGCCGCCGCCGCCACCACCAACACTCACTTAACACTCGCTTAATGCGCTGGCAATTTATTAAGTCAACACTGCACATGACATGCAACAAATTCCATGCCGGCGAGTGCAACCTAAGCAAGCAACTAGCTAAGTACAACAACGACAATAACTAACTGCCACAAGTACATGAAATTGAATTATAAATGAGCTCAAGTGATTTTTCCATTACGAAATGCGCACTCGTACGTACACAGAACGCCCAAGAGTACTACTTGAAAAAAGTGCTGCGGCTGTGTGGAAGGTGCGGTGGCGAGAGGGGCAATATATGCAAACATATACAGGGACTTGCCACAAATGGCAAGTGTAAATTGCCACAAATTGAGCAAATGTGCTAAGCGCGCTCGACTGCGTGTTTTCTATCGGTATGGTTGTTGTTGCTGTGCATGCGTGTGTGTGTGCAAGTGAAGGCTTAAGATGCGCGCACAAAGAATGAGTGGAATATTTATTTCGTTTGTTTGTTTTCGTGTTTTTGTACTGGCACTTTTTTTGTGTGTCTCTCTTTTAATTTTTTTTTTTTTTTTGCATTTGCCACAAACACTTGCAACCACAAAACCCTAATTGCGCATTTTGCACCGATTGTGGCAGTTGAGCTGCAACCAACCGAAGTGGTGAGCTTCAGCTGTGGATTTGCCTTAGTAGTATATTCGGCTGTTGCCAACTGCTGTTGACTGCTTTGCAGGGGTGCCGACGCTGCTAAGTGGCAAATATGTCAGCGTCAGGAGGCATAATTCAACTTGAGGCAAGCAAGTGAAGTGCCAACGTAATGGTGAACAGCGGCTGGGGTTATGTATGTAGTTAGGTGGCAAGCATAAACGGCTCCGGACGTTGTGTGAGCGCACGCAATAAGTCCTTTTCGTTTCCGGATCCCCTTTTTCAACCCACTTGTCTCTGCCTAAAGCTGCACTCGGGCGCGCACATGGTTGCGGCGGTTGGTACTTAGTACATTGCGAGGCATGTAGCCGCTGCTGATGCCACTGCTCAAGTTGCATGCCACCAGTCGAATGCATCTGTTAAAGTTATGTGTACGTTTGCGTTTTCATTCAAAATCATGTCAAGATGGCAAATTTATATGTGGCATTGGTGGCAGATTTGACTTGACAGCTGCTGGATATATTGTTGCATTAATTGACGGAGCCCCCACTAGGTGGTGGCAGCCGGCAGAGGTTAGGCGAGTGGCAAACGCACTAAATTGTACAGTAAATTACAGCAAGGAAAATTGACTCGATTTTGACATCTTTTATTGTAATTAATTTTAAGCTCAAGGGACTGTTATTATGCGCACCACCGACAATCGTAACTACAAATCAAGGAATAACTCATACGCCCTGGCTGCATTGCCAAACCCGATCAGACCCGAATATGCACAAAACTATTCGCTTATTTTGTTTGTTCTTCATTGTGAAGACATTGACGCGGGAATGCATGCCTTAGCGAAACCAGAGCGTCACACATTTTTTAATCCAATTTTCTTTATATGAATAGGAGAAAATGCAGCTCAAAACTACTGGAAAACGAAAACCCGGCCATAAAACTGTTTCCTTACAATAATTCATATATCTACACTACCCTACTACACTAAAGTTCTAAATTTACATATTTACATAAGTATGTACTAGGTCCTCGCGCTACATAGTAAGCTTATGTTGTGAAAAGTTGTTTGCAGGAAAATCTTTGACTGAAACTTCGCGAAGTTTTGCGCGCTAACAACCAAAACGTGACATTGCTTAAGTAGTAGTAGCAAGTTATTCTGATAACATTGTTGTCGCAATTACTTTGAATGCAAGTCAACAATAGATGAATAAGCGAAGAGTATGTGAATGCTGGAGTTTATGCGGTGAAAACTTTATAATTGCTGCCAATTTACACTCACCCGTAGTGGGCTTCTCGGAAAAAGTAAAAATTCTTTGGCCATGCTACCATTTCTACTAGCTATGAATGTAGGTAATCGATATGAAGTTGTTCGGAAAAGGGCTCGGAACTCAAAATTAAGCTCCACATGCAGCTGATGTCCACTCGAGTGGGTGCCACTATAAAATACGAGCCGAAATGTACGAAAATAGTGATCCTAAATGATTTTCAGTAAAGCCGAATGGATTCTTAATGGACAATGATGAGACATAACTCTGGCAGACGCAAGATTTGCTGCTTATTTAGCTGAAGAAGCCCGCGATTGACTACCGGCCCATCTGTCTATGGGCGGCCTAGAGATTGCTGCAGTACCTCCTATTCCCTCCCTATGAATAGAAATGAACTCAGGCGAGCTCTAACTAGTAAATTCATAAGCCTTCGAGTTTGCTATATTGTTTCGATGCCCTGGAACCACATTTGGATGTACATAATATAGATTCGAGGTTAACGAAGAGTTCCACACAGAATACACTGAAAGCATCCAATAGAGCGGAGGCAGTGTGGAGTGGAATTTTCCAACGGCTTTCGAATATTTTCGTATGCCGCACAGTGAATAGTTGCGAAAATTCTCAAAAATTTAATCCAAATTGAAGGTTCTAGTTAAACTGAAATAGAGTTCCCTATAAATCATTTTTGTTTTTGTTTTTTAATTTTTAATTTTTGGACCCTCCTTGGTTAAGGGTGTCATACTCCATTAGTGCTTTGCGAAGTAAAGTCTAACTAGTGCCTTTAATACGGTTTCTTTTTTTATTCCGAAACTTTTCAAAGGAGCGATGTACCTCCTTAAAGTAAAATTAATAACTAAGATTGAGATCGAAACCTAGTAAGATTTGTGTAATTTGTCCATCACTGTGCACCGGCGTTTCTCAGCCTGATGGCGAGCGGACTGCAACAGTCCACAGCAGTCCACTAGCTCTTCCAGGGCCAGCCCCTTGCACGCGTTCTAACTTCATAGCTAGTATAGACTTTTTTAACGAATGAATGACCCTATGCAACATAATTTACGGGATTACGTTTTCATACAGCCTATAGATTACCATCGGAGGGAGACCCTGCCTCTTCCACATGGTGCTTTTCCATAAGTATAGAGTAACTGAAAGTGTATCAGTTTATTCGCTCCTCAATATTTGGCTTTATGATTCCTGCCGGGAATCACGCTAAAAACCTGATCCCGCCAGAGGGCATAAGAATAACCCCAGCGATCGCGGTAAGCAGGGAATTCGGCACATTTTGTCTTCTGGTGAAAATGACTAGCTTCGTTTTTTTAGGATTATTGGACCAATTTGTGCCTAAATTTAAGTATGTACTCTGCAAAGTCCTTTACACCAGGACTTCGTTGATGATGACAATCCAGAGAATGGTGCCAACAGCCGAAATTTTAAAAATTGTGAGGACTCTGGAACTCCAAATTGATGACCCCGTCATTCCATTACTCGAGCAAAAACTCTTACGTAATTAGGACCCATCGGAGATAATAAAAAATTTAACACAAGCGCCTGATTTCAGAAAAGACTGATTTTTCTTTTAAACTTTGACATTGATTTATTGTTTAATGAAATGCAAGCTTTACAATAATCGTTTAGCAAATCACTAAGTCTATTATGCAGTTTTGGTGAATAAGCTTTATGTGCATATATGTAAATGCCTAATTTCATATGTTATTTTATTAATTTCAATTCCATTTATTGATACGCAATATATGTAAATATGTATCTTTCCGTTTGCAATTATGTATACAATAAGTAAAAAGCAATGTGCCATATACACAACCACATAGCTAAAGAAAAAGCATACATACATACATACATACATATATGCTTATATACAAGTTCATAAAAGTTTGGTATCTCTATTAATAATTCACTTTTGATGCACATAAATATGTCAACAACTTAACCGCATCGCATGCCAGTGACAGCAACAAGTTTCGTATTGCACTGAATTTGACTTGAGGTTAAAAAAGTAGCTCTGAAACGTTTTCTCCTCTCTTTCCACATTGGCTTTCATTGCTTTTGCTTTTACTTTAGCCCGCTCTTCCGCAAGCTTCGCAAACCACTAAAGTTTAAAATGTGTCAGCCTGCCTGCCACTACTCACTACTGCTTGACGCCAGCCGGAGTAGCCACTTTGGTAAATTGTTACCAAAATTGGTAGAAAAAATTTGGGTTTGTAAAAAGGTAAATTTTTCTCATTTAGGTAGATTTTGGTTGAACTTTTCGTTCCCGCTTTATTTTTCGTAGTTATCTTTATATTAAAAATTTCTTTGTTATCTTTATAAATGTATATCGATATAAGGCGAACATATCGTACTCCATTTAAAACTCATTTTACTGGAATCCTGAGGAGCTTTTACTTGCCTAAATATTTTAAATGCTTTAAATAAAAGGAAAAAATTTATAGGTAAGTAATTACGCACTATGATTGTTCACAAAAAAAAAATTTATCAACGCCATTTTTAACAATGGAAATTGTTAAATAAAAAGATAATACAAATTTAAAAAAAAAAATTTAAAAAAAAATCAACGGGAATATTATTTGCCCTAAAAAATTCGAAATTTAGACAAAAAATTTTCGAATATTTTTAAATGTTATATAAAGTTTGAATCCTTGATTTTTATGGATTTCATTAAAGCAACACAAAAATTTTACTTAAAACACATTGTAAATATTAAAAAAAAAAAATCACCAAGTACATACTTTTTTGAGTCATCGTTGAGTATTTGTCTAAATATAATAACTCGAGTTGAAATTTTTTCAAATGATGAAGTTTCGTTGTTGTCTTTAGTTTCATAACTTCCGAATTTGGTTAAAGGAAACTGCCAATTATGCCAATAATACGATCACAAATACCGTATAATAAGTTAAAAAGAAGTTCCTTAAGACAATTTTAATTCCCATTCTATAGTTTTTATTAAAATAACTATAAAAAAGTTATTGGTAGATATTTTCCAGATTTGGTAGATTTTTTTTGAAGTATATGGCAACCCTGACGCCAACCCACCTGGCCAGCCAATTGCATGCTGCACTGCCGCGCCAACAACAAAACGTTTACACTCAGTGCTTAACAAAATATTTCAGCCGCTTTTGTTGTTGACAATGAAAGTGAAGTTGACATTGAGGTTGCAACATGTTGAAGCCACCGCTGTTGTTGCACTGGTTATTGTTATTGCAGCTTGCTTTTGCTGTTGTTGTCGCTGTTAAAATTCATGTTGATATATACATACATTAATGATGACAATCATTCTTCTGGTGATTTTGACATTTCGCATGCTGAAATTTTAATGCATAGCTGTTTATTGGTTTTTTATTTATTTTATTTTTTTGTTTGCTGCTTGTATTTATTGAGTTATTTAAATTAAGATGGCTAATGCCACACAAAAGCCACGCTGTTATTCTAATCGTAGCTGACGTTGAGTGCTCTACATTTTTTAAATCTTTTTAGTATTTCTCTTAAAACTCAGTGATTAAACGTCACTGACACTCCAACGATTTGAAAATCAATTTGCAATTTCTTCTT